>NC_090245.1:81869104-81894104 GCF_037325665.1 Littorina saxatilis
CTCATATTGATTGATTGATTGATACTCTTTCCGTTGCACTGCCAAGTTACTTAGACTCAAAATTCTAATAAAGTCTTATGTGAAATGAACTGTTAGTGATTAAAAGGAAAGAGAAAAGAAAATAAGTATGTCGACGAGGCGGTGTGGATTGACATGCACATTGACATTGACTACTCGTCCGTTGCTGATAGTGTTAAAGCAGGAAAAGGTCAACGTCATACGGTCAAGAGGACGTAGTTTGAATTTGAAAACAAGAGTTTGGACAATTCACGCCTGAGAGAGAGAGAGAGAGAGAGAGAGAGAGAGAGAGAGAGAGAGAGAGAGAGAGAGAGAGAGAGAGAGAGAGAGAGAGAGAGAGAGAGAGAGATGCACGACTGTTGCATTCGGGTTTCTTTGAAATATTTTTACCACTCCCCTCTTCTCCATCCTTCTCCCTCTTCCCTCTCGAAGATACGCTTCTCAGATATGTTCAATCAAACGAGGGCAAAACTTGAAGTGTTAACATACCACACACCTGGTTCGGAAGTATCCGACACGCTGCATAATTATTCAAGGGTATAGAGGATGGGTGCTGTACATGTGTAGTCATTGACTTTTTGTCGACCACTTACATGTTGGTGTGGGGTTTTACCTTTTTTGTGAGCGATGTGCAATGTGTACATTAGTATTAAAAAACTAATTCATTAATGGCAAATCCTTAAAACGCAAGAGAAAGCACAGCATGAACCAGTTTTCGGTATTTCTTCAACAATATTTCTCAAGGCAAATCCTCTCGCAACCCACATTCTGTTGCACGTCAAATTCTCTAGTACTAGACGTTCCTTCGCAAGGCAAATCCTCATCAAAAGCACTTCCCTATTTCGGTGCGGATAGCTCATCAAAAGAGAGTTAAAGCCATCTTTGGCTCTTTGGGATAAGGTTAGTATCTTGCGATACGGGTTGACAGGCACGGAAATGGCCATTCTCGTACAAGGTGAATCTTTGAGCAATGCTTATCCTAATTCTGGAATGGGGTTATCGGAGGAGCACTCTAATTATCTCCCCGTCTTCTGGATAAGGCGGGTATCCTTCGATGTCGTTTTTCAAGAGAATCAAATTAAAACGTTGACGCGAACATATTGAACGGCGTTTTAATCAAGACACTGAACCCGGAAGCGTTGCAATCTTCTACTGTGTCACCTTGGTCATCCTCCACGTCTCAGAGCCGTAGAGTAGAACCGATTTGACATTGGAGTTGAAGATGCGCAGCTTTGTGGTTGTGGTGATCTCTCTGGAGGCCCAGATGGGTTTTTCAAAATTATGAAGGCTGCTGGTGCCTTGCTAGTCCTGGCGGCGAAGTCTCAATTGCAAAACTGGGAATGACAGATGTTCTTATTTTCGATGACCTTTTCCTATGTGAGATAATCAACTTCCGAAAAAATAATTAGAAAACATCTGCGACTTTTAAATCGGGGGTAATCATTTATTTTGTAAGAGTGGGAAGAGTGTGTGTGTGTGTGTGTGTGTGTGTGTGTGTGTGTGTGTGTGTGTGTGTGTGTGTGTGTGTGTGTGTGTGTGTGTGTGTGTGTGTGTGTGTGTGTGTGTGTGTGAGAGAGAGTGTGTGTAGCTGTCTGTTCGTCCGTCCGTCCGTCCGTCCGTCCGTCCGTCCGTCCGTCAATGCATCTGTCTATATATGTCTTTCTTTCGGTCTGTCGTTTTTTTTCTGTCTGCGTGAGAGAGATGGAGAGAAAAGGCATTCGTTTCGTTTCAAAACCCGATTAAGCTTTATTTCACCTTTCACATCTGCACCAGCGATAACAGCTGTAGTCGCTGTCGCTGAATTTTCCAAACAGACCCCAACGATAAATCAGTGTTCTGTGACCAAAATTACAGCATCTCCGGAACTCTCTGGAAGCCACCCATCATGCCTATAGCAGCCGCTTATGCCCGTCAAAAGTTGAGAATCTTCGATGGCTTGTCGGGTGTTGAATGCACCTCAGATAAAGTGCAGCTATATATGTGTATCGTCTTGGCCATACTTCTTGAACAGTGAAGGCTACATTGACAACGCGAGGAATTCACACCTGAGAGAAATTCGGAGGTTGCCAGTTGAAGTTTTGTTTTATATGAACTACTGTGCCGATAAGCTCATAATACTAAAGTATGATATGAAAACCGGTACATTTAAAGTCACACAAATTTGCTGATATCAGAGGAAGCGCGAATACGAACATCACAAAAGGTGCAAAGCTGCACACTCTATGGTATGCAGGCGAAACAAATTCATTGAGCACTCTGTCCTGCACTAAATACTGATTTCAGAAAAGAAAACAAACAAGTCGCATAAGGCAAAATTACTACATTTAGTCAAGCTGTGGAACTCACAGAATGAAATTGAACGTAGTCCGCCGCTAGTGCAAAGGGCAGTGAAAGTGACGAGCCTGTTTGGCGCGGTAGCGGTTGCGCTGTGCTTCATAGCACGCTTTACTGTACCTCTCTTCGTTTTAACTTTCTGAGCGTGTTTTCAATCCAAACATATCATATCTATATGTTTTTGGAATCAGGAACCGACAAGGAATAAGATGACAGTTTTTAAATTGATTTCGAAAATTTAATTTTGATCATAATGTTTAATTTTTTTTAATTTTCAGAGCTTGTTTTTAATCCAAATATAACATATTTATATGTTTTTGGAATCAGAAAATGATGAAGAATAAGATGAACGTAAATTTGGATCGTTTTATAAAAAAAATTTTTTTTTACAATTTTCAGATTTTTAATGACCAAAGTCATTAATTAATTTTTAAGCCACCAAGCTGAAATGCAATACCGAAGTCCGGCTTTCGTCGAAGATTGCTTGGCCAAAATTTCAATTAATTTGATTGAAAAATGAGGGTGTGACAGTGCTGCCTCAACTTTTTACAAAAAGCCGGATATGACGTCATCAAAGACATTTATCGAAAAAATGAAAAAAAATTTGGGGATATCATACCCAGGAACTCTCATGTCAAATTTCATCAAGATCGGTCCAGTTGTTTAGTCTGAATCGCTCTACACACACACACGCACGCACGCACACACACACACACACACACACACACACACACACACACACACACACGTACCTAAAGTGTGGATGGTTACCTAAGAGGCGGCACTGGGTGTAGTGCCTTTCTAGTGCACTTGCACTACAACAGCACTGGGTGCAGTACTCGCTCCGGCATCGAAGAATTTTGCACTAAAAAATGCACAAAATTTGACCTATTTCGTCGCCTATAGAGGACGGAAAGAATGTCATTTTGAACATTGTTATGACATTCTTTCCGTCAAAAAAGTCAATTTAACGGTGTTAAATGAAGCGACCATCCACACAATTAGGTTGCCATCCAGAGTTTAGGTTGCCATCCACGTGTGGATGGTTGCCTTATGGTGATTTAGGCAACCAAACCTGTGGAAACGGGGGTACACACACACACACACACACACACACACACACACACACACACACACACACACACATACACCTCGACCCTCGTCTCGATTCCCCCTCTATGTTAAAACATTTAGTCAAAACTTGACTAAATGTAAAAACGGAGAAAGGATTGCGGTACGAAACTGCAATACGGCGATTTTGTGTGGATATCTATAGAACACAATACAACAAAACTACATTGTCAGCTATGTGGAACAAACAGAACACACTATGTGGCGTCGTATTTCGAGCAAAAGGTCAGTACCTGGCCAAAGGGACAGACCTGAAGACCAACACTCGTTTAACATAAAGAGGGGTAGCGCGGGTACGTAGGGTTGGGTATGCAATGTTGGGGTGGCGGGGAAAGGGGGTGGGGGGAGGGGGGAGGGGGCAGTGGAGAGGGAAGAGGGCATAGAAATACAGGACAGGCTAGGTTAAAAACTGCTGATGCTTGAATAAAACCCAAGAAATAAACATTTGAGAGGTGAAATTCTTCGCTCTTTAAAGTTCCTTAGAGTCTGGAAATGAAGTATTGCTGTGCGTGTGTTCCACGGCGTCAGAAAAAAACACCACCATCTTTGCATGCGCAACCACCTGAACAATGAACAAAATGACATCTAAAAGGAATTCACGACGAATACGGACGGGCAAGCATTGAATTGGGCAATGCACGTTGTTTTACCCTTTTGACGCTCCGCTTGATGCCCTGGTGTAAAGCATTGTTTCCAATGAGCGAGGATGAGTGTGAAGGTTTGATTGTGAGGAAAATATTTTTAACGGCACAATCCTAAGCGTATATTTTCATCTCCCACAATTCAATTCCGAGAGGAATGGGTCACGTGAGATAGAACGCGGGAATACGTCACTGAACGAATGGTTTTCGTCCTGTGAAGACGTGTTGGTGCACTGACTGTCCATCTTTTGCTTTGCTTTCATTTTTCTCTAACCTTTCTCTGTACAAGTTTTAGTTGTAGGTTAGCTGAAGTGTATCGACTAATTTGATTGTTTATCATTGTGTCAACTTGCAAGGTAAGGAAAGAGTTTCAGTCACAATCCTAAGCGTATATATACACGGCTTAGGCTCACCATGTCGGATCTGGTCAGGCTTTGATTGTTTATCATTGTGTCAACTTGAAAGGTAAGGAAAGAGTTTCAGTCACAATCCTAAGCGTATATATACACGGCATAGGCTCACCATGTCGGATCTGGTCAGGCTTTTACGTGAGATAAGACCATTCCTCCCTTTGGACACATACCAACATTCAACAGCCTGGCACCTTTCTGAGAATCTTTTTATGCGTCAATTTCTTTATAAAAAAAAACAACCCGATTTACTATTTGATAAGATCGTACAACATAGGCACAAGAAGCTAAGAGAGACAAAGAAAAAACGCTGAAAGAGAAATAAAACAAAAAGAAACTGACACAAACAGGGGAAGGAATTATTACTACGCCCATGTTGGCATCCCATTATACGCCATCTTCTTCTTCTTCTGCGTTCGTGGGCTGAAACTCCCACGTACACTCGTGTTTTTGCACGAGTGGAATTTTACGTGTATGACCGTTTTTACCCCGCCATTAAGGCAGCCATACGCCGCTTTCGGAGGAAGCATGCTGGGTATTTTCGTGTTTCTATAACCCACCGAACTCTGACATGGATTACAGGATCTTTTCCGTGCGCACTTGGTCTTGTGCTTGCGTGTACACACGAAGGGGGATAAGCCACTAGCAGGTCTGCACATAAGTTGACCTGGGAGATCGGAAAAATCTCCACACTTAACCCACCAGGCGGCCGCGGCCGGGATTCGAACCCTCGACCTTCCGATTAAGAGGCCGACGTCTTACCACCCCGCCACAGCGCCCGTTGTACGCCATCAAGTACACACATTACAATGTCTAGCTTCTCTAACAAGAAAAGATTGTACCGAGTCTGGGAATCCCTGGCGCAGTCTTCAAGCAGATGGAAAACTTGACACCTGAGCTCTTGTCTTATCTGGGAATGCGTGACAATTAATCAACAGTAATCAACAGTAAACACTATGATCTCAAGTGCTATGTTTACCAACCGACAGTAAAAATACGGACAGCCGGGAGGAGGAATGTATTCCTTTTGTTTATTGTTGTGAGGAAACGTAGTACAACTGCTAGCACTGAAGCTGGAAGAATGTGTTTTCTTTATTTATTATTGTAAAGATAAGTGGTAGCCTATTTGTCGGTTTTGTGATGGAGGGGGTTTCCTCTCTGCAGGCATAAACCAAAAAAAACTATTTCGAACAGGCATTTTGTCTTTTATTTATTGTTTTGAGAGAACAGAGTACAACTGTTAGCAGTTATATAGGCTGGTGGAATTTGTTCCCTTTATGTATTGTTGTAAGATAAGTGGTGCTTGTAGGTTTTGTGATGGTGTTGTTTGTTCTCTATGTAGGTGTAAACAAGAAAAATAAGTCTTTCACTTCTTCACATTTGTCTCCTAACGAATTGTTTGTCTGTCTTGCATAAAGACCATTGGGTCAAAATACTTGTGAAAGTTTGTTGTTGTCATAAATTAAACGTTCCATTACCTTTCTCGGTTTTTGATTAAAAAGACATACGTTTTTTGTGATATGTTTGGAGTGGGTATGTTTTTTATATACAGCATTGTTTTCACTTACTTTGAAACATGTGTGTCAAAAATGGAAGATAAAGTATAAAATAGGGCATTATTCGGAAAAGAAGTATGCCTTAACGATCCCGCAATCAAGCGCGCGGTGTTAACACGTTTACCATGTTATGAGCGATGGCTATCTTGACGACAGCTAATCAAAAGTGAGAACGGAGTAACAGTGGTAGTTTTGTCAATTAGTTTTCCGAAAATATCCGACTAGTTAAGTACTGCTAATTCGTCCGTACAGAATTGATAAGATCTTAAGTCAGGCAAGCGCCCCTTGAAGAAATGGCTGTCTTTAGATTTAAGTTCCAGACACCCATGCAGCTCGGGTAATCTTGAGTCCCAGAGTAACAACAAGGATGGTGGCCTCTTTGTTGTCAGAGACACGTCTTTCCTTGTATTTCTGTTAAAGAAAGCCGACCACGAAGGGCCATATTGATGTGTACATTGTTGTTAAACAGTTGTTTGTTGTATGTTTATTAGGGTCTGCTAGTGTGTGATAGGGTTCGTCTGTAGATGTAATTTTTTTTCTTCTGTTAGTCTTGTGTTGACAGCTCTTCGACAAGCGCTTAGAACTGTACCCACGGGATACGCGCGATATAAGCTTCTTATCAATTGATTGATATCAGGGCGGTGCTGCTTTGACATTTAACGTGCGCCACACACAAGACAGAAGTCGCAGCACAGGCTTCATGTCTCACCCAGTCACATTATTCTGACACCGGACAAACCAGTCCTAGCACTAAACCCCATAATGCCAGACGCCAGGCGGAGCAGTCACTTGATTGCCAATTTTAAAGTCTTAGGTATGACCCGGCCGGGGTTCGAACCCACGACCTCCCGATCACGGGGCGGACGCCTTACCACTAGGCCAACCGTGCCGGTGTGTTGTATGTGTTAATCAGCAATGGAGACTGATCTCGGTTCCCAAGTGTTGTGTTTCGCAAAGCGGTCAAGTGTGACAACCTTGAAGAGTTGAGTTGGCTGTGTCAGGGGTCAGTCAGACAGTTTGTAGGTGTTTGAAAAAAGGTCAGGCTTGTTCTCAGTCGAATTTCTGCAATAATTTAGCTCCTTTTAGCTCTATGAAGTAACTAGATGCCTAGTAGGTCTCCGAGGTGATAACCAGAACTGCTGAATTTACTTTCATATATCTTTGCTTTGAATAGATGTTTGTACCACAGCAGCTGCTAAATTATTGTAGCTGTATTGGTCTCAGAGGTGATAAGCCAGAACAGCACATTTCACTCTCACATATCGTTAAATCTGTCATTCAGTACCGTTCGGGCCCGGTAGGAGCCTATGTTATCTGTAGCCGTGTTCGTGAGACAGAGAGTCTGATTTGCGCTGCTATAATGAAGCTGGTTCAAAATTCTATTTCGCGTTAACGAGGTCAAGGTCATTGTGCCTTTGAGGTCACAATAACCGTCAGGATTAATGTTGATTTCGTGCAGCGCAAACTCTCATTACTGTAACGGTTTCGTGTTCATCAATTAAGCAAAAAAATGAAACCCGTGTCTTTGACCAAGATCAAAGCTTCCTGGAGTGAAACTGACATAAGTTGCACTTTTAGTTTTCCTTCCCGGTGAGCCCTCTTATTTTCTCTTCTTGTGATCATCCTTTCTTGCCTTCTCCTCTTTTTTTTCTTTTTTTTTCTTTTACATTTTCGCAATGTTTCTTCTGCCATTTTCTGATCACCACACGTCATTGCCTATCCTTCTTTCTTACAGTTCAGATCAGAAGCTTTGATCAGGAAACAAGAGGAACAAAATTAATGACTGTACTTGTAAGTTAATCCAAAGCGTAGGGCAAGGCTGTTATTCCAAGGTTGTTAACTGTGCTTTGAAAGCGGATTTAGTTTTTGGGGAAAAGTATACATGCACACGCACGCACAAAAGTGCACACTCACACAGGCACGCGAAAACGCACGTACAAACGAACGCATGCACGCACACGCACACACACAAATACGCACGCTCGCACGCACGCACGTGTACGCACGCACGCACGCACGCACGTGCACGCACGCACACACGTGCACGCACGCGCACACGTGCACGCACGCACGCACGCACACACGCACACGCACACACACACGCACATACACACGCACATACACAAGCACACACACACACACACACACACACACACACACACACACATACCACATGCACAAGAGGGATAGGGGGCGGAAGCCAGAGAAAGAGGGAAAAAGCAAAAGAGATGATCATGCAGACAGCCAGCCAGAGAAAAAAACGTTAAACTTTATCCAAAGCTTAGCAGCAGCAATGATTCAAGAGAAACAAATTTTGAGCAAGGGCTGGGATTGTTGGGAAGCATGTGTTTGAACAGGGTTTGTGCCACCAAACTATATGTGTGTTTAGTGCCCAATCACTTCTCATTGTCGTGTTACATCTGATAGAATGTGGCCACAAAAGAGGCACCCACATCTCGTATGTGAATGTCGCTTACATTTTGTGGGAAACCATTATCTTCGTCTTGTTCAAATAAAATCAGAGTCAGAGCTTAGCGGTAACATTTGGCTCTGTTTGCTGTGCTGTTTGTCTGCGCCAGCCTGTGTTTTGTCGTTCTTCTTTGGTTCATTTTTAGAGGGGTTTGCGAGTGCGGGGAGCGGAAGGGGGTGGGGAGTTGGGGGGGGGGGGGTAAGACAAGCTTGATAAACCAGATTGGAAATCAATCAGGCGCGGTTAAAAGGTCTCCAATAGTCCTAGAAAAATAAACATCAAAGATAAACCGCGCCTGATTAATTTCCAATAAACCAGATTGGAAATTAATCAGGCGCGGTTTATAGGTCTCCAATAGTCCTAGAAAAATAAACATTAAAGCGACAAACAAAAACGAGGATGATTAACAAAATTAGGCATTCTTAAATTCGAAGACCGAGCTCTCGTTTAAACGATGCCAAAGATGAAAAACAGGATAGTGTCTGAAACAAGATCAAATACACGAGAGCAAAACTCTAGAATGAAAGATAAAGAAAAGGTACGATTTAAAAGCGGCCTTCGTGAGTTGTAACCTAGACTGCTTGGTGAAAAAGTGCAGCCATCAACAGTCGGTGTCAAACAATTAAAGTGTAAGCAAGTGACGAAGATAATTTGGCTTTCTTTCTGAAACAAGAGCAACGATAAAAGACAGGATAGCTACACTAGAGTGGAAAATAGATCAGATGGGCAGGTACGGGTCAAACGCAGTCTATATCAGTAGAGACTGCTTGGCGGGCAAAGCTTTGATGTTCTGTGTCATTCTTCGCTTCGCCATTCCAGAACTAAGATTCTCGCCTTCTTCGTTTTAGTCGCGTTATCGCTGCCGAGAATGTGTAGATGTGATTAGGCTGGAAAATCACTTATCACCGACTGTTCCGTGTCTATCTAATAGAGAATCTCTTCCGAATTTGCTTGGTAGTGTTGATGGGGTGAGGGTGGTGGAGGTAGAGGCTGTGGTAGAATAGGAACAATAAGTAGAGGTTACATGCCGAGTCTCAGTGATTATTAAAAATAATGGTCGAAGTTAGCGGATCATGAAAAATGCGAGCTTTAGCGACCTTTTTAATGACCGCGAACTGAGACCATTATTTTTTATAATCACTGAGACGAGGTGTGTAACCTCTTTATTCCTCCTTTCTTCAGTTATTCAAAGAAAAGAGGAGTTTTTTTGCAAAAGTTTGATCGAATCCTATTCACTCAACCAGTCAACCTGCGCAGGCGATCGATTAATGCGCGGTTGTATAGTTCCGTGCAAATCATTCCATTCTGTTAACACTTCTTGTCAGTTTTCCTATTTTGGACTAAAATCAAGTACACAGATATGCTGTTATTCTGCTGTGGCGGCAAAGGCAGATATTGTGTGTTCTGTATATGTTTTGGTATCGCTTAGGATAATGTTCTTTCGTCAAATGGGACTAGCAGACGAGCTTTTGCACCCGTGTTCCAACGTTAAAAACTGTATGAAGTTCAGTTTTCTGGGGAAAATAGTGTATGAAACCGCTTTATGTTGTTTAAATTGATGAAATGTGTGCATTTGGTTGCGTGTGATCTGTTTATTAAATGAAATATTGTTGAAAACTGACCGTCGGATTGCAGTCTGTTGTCGAAGAAACTGAGTGAAAAGAAATTTGAAAGGGGAACTACTCTTGTCGCTAGACAAAGTATGAGAGTTACTTGCCTTGGGAATTTGCTTGTGATGAACGTTTGTGCACAGCAGACCTAGATTCAGAAAACATGGATTTTATATGGAGATTCATGTGTTCAAGCCTGTAGTTGTTAATTTAAATGCGGTATGTTTGTATTGTTTGCTCCAGAGATGTATACTTCGTACATTAGAGCGTTCGGAACTTTTCAGTCGCAAAAGTAGTACCGACGCAGAACAGCTTCTCAACCCATTGCGCTATCGAGGATTCAGGCTGTTGCTGGGTCGTTATTTGTTTGGTTGCTGGGTGTTTATCGAAAAATAACTAGCTCTACAAGTGTACAGAGGTAAAGAAGCAGAGGGGGGAATAATCAAAAATAATCAGCTGCATCTGCTACGTGCAGACTCACACAGTCATGTACACGTTCGTTTCAAGACGATATGCAGACACCTTAACTCATGGCAAATTAACCGTGACAGTCTTTTACCTGTTTAGTTTTGTGCTGACTGATGAAGGACCTTTTTAAGTTAAAGCAGTACCTGGATAATTTCCGCCCTGTTTTACGTTTCATGTCTCTGATCATGGTAATCGCTTCAGACACAAGAGCCGTGTGCAAGTTACGGCCGCTTTTAAATCTGCCAAAGTTATCTTCGACAGTGGTTTACCTGTTGTGTTTGCGCCCAAGAAGTACCTGCCTGTGGATACCGCTCTGTAAAAGCTATCTTATCTTGCATCTGCTGCATGTTTCTAGCAGCAGAAAGCTGAGTCATGTGTAGTCTGGAAGTCTGCAATTTAAAGTTGCTGACCTTCCGGCGTGCATGATCATGATCGTGTTCATCAGTACAGATTTGTCGAGGCCTCACATGGAATAAGAGCACCCCTGAACATGATCATGATCGTGTTCATCAGTACAGATTTGTCGAAGCCTAACATGGAATAAGAGCACCCCTGAACATGATCATGATCGTGTTCATCAGTACAGATTTGTCGAAGCCTAACATGGAATAAGTGCACCCCTGAACATGATCACATACCTTGTACATTATTACCTCAATAGTGTGGGAGACTGGAATTTTTGCAGAGCGGTGATTTTGTTTTGATTTTTTTTTTGTTAGTTGGGGGAGGGGATTGAATGAGTGTGTGTGCGTGTGTGTGTGTGTATGTGTGTGTGTGTGTGTGTTGTGTGTCTCTGTGGGTCTGTGTTTTTGTGTTTGTGTGTGTGTGTGTGTGTGTGTGTGTGTGTGTGTGTGTGTGTGTGTGTGTGTGTGTGTGTGTGTGTGTAAGGTTTTCTTGTTTTGTAAGTTGACACAGGTGTAAATAAAGGAATTAGTTCAACAACAAAATATTCAGCTCTGCACAGATACCGGTTAGACATTTAATTTTTAGCATTTGCTAACGTTGAAGGATGCCGAAAACAAGGAAATACACCACGTGCACTGTGAGAAGCGCTGTATCTCCAACACAGCTCCACATATATCGAGGTTCCTTGAAAACTAATCATAATTTACTTTACCCGTGTGTACTCCAAACTTTATTATCTTAAGCCAGACACCAGATAATTATGCTGAACTAATTTAGTTCTCACGAATATAACCCTTTTTCTAAACCGCAGCAGAAACCTAGCTTGATTTTTTACGTCTTATAATTATTATTTTAGCAACGAAAAACCAATGCAGTCTTAAAATGTATGCTTACAGCAAGCTCGTGCGTATTTTAAGTCGTGTGCACATTTTGGGAAAATCATGCAAACCTATGATTATATAGGGTTTCTAAAAATAAAGTACCTAAAAAGACATTGAAACATCAGTAACGAGAATGGAAAAACTAAGAGAAGGAACAATGAAATCCGAATGACAACACAGTTGTTCCAACAGGATGGAGCCCCACCACATTCTCAGAGAAATCCAGAACATCCCACAGGAAACATTCCCCAATGTAATGAACAATAATTATGGCAATGAGGATGCAGTCTGTCATTGGAAAACGGGGTGGCTAAATTGATCACGTGGTGTGAAGAAACAGACGATCTCAACTGAAAGCTGTGAACTGGGGACAAAACTTCTTTGAACTGACTACAATATCACGCAAAAATGATTTTAATGAAGTTACTGACTTGTCTGTAGTATTGAAAGAAAATCGGGTACTTGGTTTTAGACACACTGTACATGTATATACTCACTTCTTTTGTGGATCCTTCTTACATTTCTGGTAGCGATGCTCGAGTCTGGTTTACCACATTGTTGTGGTTGTCTTGTCTCTCTCTGTTCTTCCACCAAATGTTCTTCTTCTTTTGCGTTTACTTCTTTTTACTCTCTTCTTTATCGGCCTAAACTTTTCATGTGTGTGCACCGAATGGAACCAGATGTATGTGTGTTTATCATCTGGAGGTCACACCGGAAGCCGTATGCTGCTGGGATTATGAAGTGTGGGGTCTGGGTTTGCATGCAGGGTTTATGTGCATGTGAAACGGTGGCGTTTCAGTGCTCAGAGCGGCATAAAGATATTCAGTTTTATGTTCCGCATACATGGACGATGCTGAAGTTGGAGCGAGGTTGAACTGTGCAGGTTTGCACCTTAGATTTAATGATGAATAGATAGGCAGGTAGGCTTGCGGTTTAACATGTTGTTGGTGGTGGTGGCGTTGGTGGTGGTGGTGGTGGTGGAGGTGGTGGTGTTGTTGGTGTTGGTGTTGTTGTTGTTGTTGTTGTAACTGTTTTTGTCTGAAATATTATGCTTCCATTTGGGATGGATTTCAGGAGCGTCTGCCATACATTTGGGAGAGTCAGTTTTGCATACACTCACACAGGTAATTGTATGATGGCTGGGAAGGAGATGGGAAGGGCGGAGGGTAACACTGTCTCAATGGACTTCACTTAGAAAACAACTTTTGACAATGAAAATAGCACCAGGCGCTGCAATACGTACTGAGAAATTGTAATCACATTGGATATCGCACACTACAACCGATTCGTTCATTTGATTGAAATAAAGACAAGCAGCAACAGCGAGTACATTTCCTCCATTACTGAGAGGAACTAAGAGTTGGATTCCCAATCATCCAAATCTTCGTCAGACACTGCAGATTCTGAGCTAATGGCCGGGAGGTAAACTGATAGATGACGGGAAAAGGGGTGGAAGAAACGCGTCAAATTTCAACCTTCTGTTCTCGCAATCTCTCGCAAAGCCCCGTAAGGATGTCACGTGATCGCGAGATTTACAGAAACGGTTGGTGTGCGTTACTGGCAGAATGTAAGGAAGGACAGAGTACATTACTGTCCTATGATATGGAAACTGTCCTTCGGGTTTAGCCGTTGACTTGAAATAAGACAGATATTCATAGAGAAGAAGGGGGGGCCAGGATGGCGGCAGAAGCGGAGAGAGGGAGAGAGAGAGAGGCAAAATCAGGGGCTTGGACCATTGAGCTATAACTCAGTAGCTGGGACGAAGAGAGAGAGAGAGGGAGAGAGAGAGAAAGAGAAATCGTTTTGATAATGAAAATTCTATTCATGTACATGTACAAGTACTGAAAGAAGGAAACGCATCAAATATAGATGTGTTTGATAAATACCGCTCATTATTTGTCTGTTTGTTTGTTTGTTTGCTTGTTTGCTTGTTTGTGTGTGTGTCCTTTTGTTTGTTTGTTCGGTTGGTCTGTTGGTTGTTTGGTTGGTTGGATGGTTGGTTGGTTGGTTGGTTGGTTGGTTGGTTGGTTGGTTGGTTGTTTGTAGAAAATCTATTTGTGTTCACCTGAAAGGTAGTTGACTTCTCTATAAAGATTGCATCCCTGTCAGCCACTTCCATCATAAACTTCTTCGGTACTGTCCCCCTGAATTCTTTATTTCTCATGGGCAAAGTTAAACTAATTGTAAACCATCTTCTTGACAAGAACAATGTTATCGAGTGCAATGCCTAATTCTTTTTCAGGCAATAACAATTTCGTATAGGCGACGTTTGTACTATCTACGACTTGAATCTGCTTTGCCTAAAGGGAGGATTATTCAGCTTTTTGTAAACAAGCTAATTTCGACACAGCCAGCTAGAACTAGTTTTAATTCAAATCATTTGTCATCAAACTGGTTCCTCATTGCTTGGTAAGAAGGTTTAAGAAATAAAGCGGATTCAAGCAACCAGCATAGAGTGACAGAGCAAAGCGAGCCAAGCAACCAGCATAAAGTGACAGAGCAAAGCGAGCCAAGCAACCAGCATAAAGTGACAGAGCAAAGCGAGCCAAGCAACCAGCATAAAGTGACAGAGCAAAGCGAGTCAAGCAACCAGCATACAGTGACAGAGCAAAGCAACCAGCATAAAGTGACAGAGCAAAGCGAGCCAAGCAACCAGCATAAAGTGACAGAGCAAAGCGAGTCAAGCAACCAGCATACAGTGACAGAGCAAAGCAACCAGCATAAAGTGACAGAACAAAGCGAGCCAAGCAACCAGCATAAAGTGACAGAGCAAAGCGAGTCAAGCAACCAGCATAAAGTGACAGAGCAAAGCGAGCCAAGCAACCAGCATAAAGTGACAGAGCAAAGCGAGTCAAGCAACCAGCATAAAGTGACAGAGCAAAGCGAGTCAAGCAACCAGCTTAAAGTGACAGAGCAAAGCGAGTCAAGCAACCAGCATAAAGTGACAGAGCAAAGCGAGTCAAGCAACCAGCTTAAAGTGACAGAGCAAAGCGAGTCAAGCAACCAGCATAAAGTGACAGAGCAAAGCGAGTCAAGCAACCAGCATAAAGTGACAGAACAAAACGAGCCAAGCAACCAGCATAAAGTGACAGAGCAAAGCGAGTCAAGCAACCAGCATAAAGTGACAGAGCAAAGAGAGCCAAGCAACCAGCATAAAATGACAGACCAAAGCGAGCCAAGCAACCAGCTTAAAGTGACAGGGCAAAGCGAGCCAAGCAACCAGCATAAAGTGACAGAGCAAAACGAGTCAAACAACCAGCATAAAGTGACAGAGCAAAGCGAGTCAAGCAACCATCATAAAGTGACAGAGCAAAGCAAGCCAATTAAGCAACCAGCACAAAGTGACAGAACAAAGCGAGCCAAGCAACCAGCATAAAGTGACAGAGCAAAGCAAGCCAAGCAACCAGCATATAGTGACAGAGCAAAGCGAGTCATGCAACAAGCATAAAGTGACAGAGCAAAGCGAGTCATGCAACAAGCATAAAGTGACAGAGCAAAGCGAGTCATGCAACAAGCATAAAGTGACAGAGCAAAGCGAGTCAAGCAACCAGCATAAAGTGACAGAGCAGAGTCGAGCAACCAACAGTGCAAGAGGTACATTTCTGAGTCGGATTTATATGACAATGGGACAAATGGATGCGGAAACGCTAGGCGGAGGGAGTTTCTACCTGTCTTGGCATTTCATTTCAAACCCACGTGGACTGGCGATGCACAAATCTTTTAATCTGTAAAAGCAATAGTTTCTTGCTCGACGGAGAGAGAGAGAGAGAGAGAGAGAGAGAGAGAGAGAGAGAGAGAGAGAGAGAGAGAGAGAGTATGTGTGTTACAGAGATAGAGAGAGATAGAGACAGAAAGCAACTGGCTGGTTAAGAATTTGATGTTAGCTGCTGTCAAAGAAAGAAGAATGAGCAGTATTGGTTTACCAGCTGGATAGAAAGGGGGAGATAGCAAACCAATTGCTGTGCCAGGTTGTATGATTGCGTGATCAGTCACTGCATGAGTGGATGGGCTACCGAAGGGCGAACGATTGGTTTGCTTCTAAGACCAATACAGATACTATATACACCGGGACAGTCAGACTGGTTTGCTGCAAAGGGCAATAGAGATGCTATATACACCGGAAAAGCCAGCACCGTACTGATTTATCGACTTTCACGGGAAAGTTTCGGGGCAACAGAGACATAAATAATTAAGCTATATTCAGAAGCGATAATCACTCGAACAAATCTTTCGTTGAGACCTCTTGCCGACTTTCTTTATTCGGATCCTCTCGACTCTGAGCTGGATGAGTAGGCCTACTCTAAAACTGACACGAATGCTTTAATATGTAATTATTATTATCAGGATCTATAAAGTAATATATATATACGTGTACGAATCCCAATGGGTCTGTTTGAATTGAGGTACAATGAATACTCTATATTCCTTCTCGTGTTACAGACAATGGAGGGGCAAAAAACAGATTCCAAATAGACCATCTTTGTGTATGCAGTTCAAACAGTCACAGTGACTTTTTTGCGTCGTGAAATTAGAGGGTACTGCGTCTAAATCATACCGGCAGACGTCTTGCAATAAATCACTCGCATACGTTGTATATATTCGGTTTTCTTGCCGAGGAATATATATTTATATAATATAAGTTGCGGCCTATTTCCATTTTACTTGACTATATACAGTAACGTAGATAGTTCTGACACGAAATTCAATTATGTCTGATAGGGGCAAGTAACCAGATGTGGTTGTTTGTCTGGAATACTTCAGTTTCTGTTTGACGTATGTCTGGGGTACTGTGGTCTCAGGTCAATGACTGCACTTGATCTGTATGTGTGAGTGTGTGTGTGTGAGTGTGTGTGTGTGTGTGTGTGTGTGTGTGTGTGTGTGTGTGTGTGTGTGTGTGTGTGTGTGTGTGTGTGTGTGTGTGTGTGTGTGTGTGCCCCTATTTTTCTGCTGTTTGTCTTCATACATCATCATGTGCGATAAGGGCAAAACCGAACGGTTATTTGTTCCTCTCTCTCTCTCCTCTCGATCTCTCTCTCTCTCACTCTCTCTCTCTCTCTCTCTCTCTCTCTCTCTCTCTCTCTCTCTCTCTCTCTCTCTCTCTCTCTCTCCCTGTGTGTGGGTCTGAAATGAAGTTAGGTAGTAGTTAACATTTGTTTTGAATAATTATTGGTATTTTGACAATGTGGGTAGCATGGAAATGTAAGCATTTGAATGTAAGTCTTAGGTACCATTGTACCCAGGAAGAGAGACCAGAGATAGGAGTAGGTTGCAATAGCTTTTGTGGTCTTTGAGGTTTTTTTTTGGAGAGATATTGTTAAAGAAAAAGAAGACAATTACAGTAATGCAATATCTATTGTGAAAACCAACGATTGTACAAAGAACATGTGAAGCAACATTATGTCTATGATGGTGTGAAGAAAATTAGTTATGATTTATACTATTATTATTTAGACTTGAGACTGACAGTGTTGTGACGAGCGTTGGCTAATGGTAACGAGTACATATGTGTGTAGTTGTGGTGTGTGTGTGTGTTTGCGCGTTGGTTTGGATTATGGGTGTAATTTGTAAAACAGATGTGACAGTAATAATGGAGTTCACATCAGTGAGGTTAGTTTGAAATGGAACACACGCACGTTTTTGAAAAAACATGAAATTTTGAACCATGAGATCTTTATTAAATAATAAACTGAACATCAGCAAAACATCAAACCAATTATTAATTTGGTTTGAAAAGCTTGACTTACTATGTTAAATAGTGGATTGAAGGCTGAAAACGTCATTTACAAATTACATCTGAGATAGGGAGGGCGGGCGGGGGAAGTGCTGAAAGTGTGGATGAGAATTAAAAAAAAAATGCTGAGTGACAACAGGGAGGTTAAAGGCTGCCCTTTTTGTAGCGTTCATTAATTAATTCCTATTGTTTACATGTGCCAATAATGTTATAAAACTGTATGTACCTAAGGGGACATAATAACGATTGGCTGTAGCTTTCGAACACAGAAAAAATTATTTCAGTATTGCAAAGTGGTTTTGATAGTGTCGAATGTAAACAGAACAGTCTCAAAGTGAAAGTGGATGTTTCCCGGAAATTGCGAAGTTAACAAGAATACCGGCAGAAAAGCGCGCTTTCCTGCTTAGCACAATACGCTACCGCACTAATCTGGCGTGTCAATATCACTACGTTTTGGACGTGGAAGGTGAGCGATTTCCTTCCGCCCTCAGCTAATTCAAGAAATCACCCCCCTCCTAGGTATGTTGCGACCCATCTCGTCATCGGCGCTTTTCCGGAAATGACCTGCGCTTTGTTGGAATTCTAACAATGGCCGCCATTGTAGGAATTCCAACTTTGCGCTACGCGATTCTAGAAAAGTATCGCGCGCATAGTGAGAATTCTGCTCTTTCTTAGAATGCGATGTAAAATGATACAAGTCATGATGGCCTATGTGATCAATGCTTAGTCTTGAAAAAGCAGATGCATTGTATAACGCACCAAACCAACCGAATTACAAAAAGCAAAAACACTTTTGATAACTTCGGCGGGTTGTAACAACACAGTTCAACGACCCATCCCACTCGACCAAAACGCACCAATTTTACGTAATTTTTAACGTTTCAGATCTAACATTTTACAACAACAAAAACACAACAAGAGTGTTCCGATTACAAAAAGCAAAAACACTTTTGATAACTTCGGCGGGTTGTAACAACACAGTTCAACGACCCATCCCACTCGACCAAAACGCACCAATTTTACGTAATTTTTAACGTTTCAGATCTTACATTTTACAACAACAAAAACACAACAAGAGTGTTTCGATATAACTTCAGTTTCACTGGTAACTATCGATTGTAATATTTTTTTACTCAGTCTTAACTGATTATATATTAAACTCACAGTCTCTCTTGGCTGCAGAGACAGCATTACGTCCCTTTATTGAGTAGGCTCTTGTCACTGCATGGTAATCTAGGCTCTTGAAACGTAATGTGCAAGTCTGTGCGCTATATTGACGTGATTGATTGTTGCAAAATGTTGATTCAAATTAAAGATGATTTCAGCCTGTTGTAACAAACTAACACACTTCTCTGAGAAAAAAAATCATTGTGTTCAAAATAGATCGAGACAGCAGCAACAAGCTAGCTGCATGCGATAATTGTTACACAGTGTACCCCCACACCCCCAATTCAAGACTTCCCCTGTATAAGACCTTGCTTTTTCATATACCTTATTCATGACCTGTGAAAAGGGTATACTTTTTTGTGCCAGTCGAAGGGTTGCCATTTCTAGAACGAGGCAGCTCGTTTCCGGAAATGCGGCGCTTTGTTGAAAATCAAATGAGGTTTCGGGAAATCCCGAATATTCCAACTCTGCCCCGGATTCTTACTTTGCGCCCAACAGGTACACGTGCACTCAAGTTAACCTCTGCTTTGACCTGTGTGCGAAGAGTCAGATGAGAGAGAGAGAAAGCGAGAGAGAAAGAGAGAGAGAGAGAGACACACACACACTGTCACACACACACATAGACAGAGACAGACATAGAAAGACAGAAGCGGAGAGACTCAGAGGGAGACACAGACAAAGACATACATACAGAGAGAGAGAGAGAGAGAGAGAGAGAGAGAGAGAGAGAGAGAGAGAGAGAGAGAGAGAGAGAGAGAGAGAGAGAGAGAGAGAGAGAGAGAGAGAAATGTAACTGATCTCGTGAGAACGGTTGAAGCCTTGCAAGGTTTTGACGGCAACAATAATTATTGTAGTTCTCTAAGACTTTATTTCTGTTTGATTTGTAATATGTTGGGAAGACGTATTTATCAATTGATCAACAAAATACAACATAATACAAAACGACACAACATTGTTAAAATCATTATTGGCCAACGTTGAACGTTTACGAAGGCCTCAATTTTCCCGCGCCGTAGACCAGATTAATAGGTGCTTGATTTTGGTATTTTGATTTACATAACATTAAACCTTTCTTGGGGTTCATGGTCATGGCAACAGCCATATTAATGTGACAGGGGAGGCTACCGCTCCTTTCGCAACGGACTCTGCACCCGAGTTGTTGGCCTTTAAAGTCAACACCTGTGGTTTGTAGAGTTCTGTTTGTGATGGGGTCTGGTGGTTTCCGATTGTCTGTATGTTCATGGAAACCTTCGGGTTTGCATAACAGTTTTTATAGGGCTAAGAAATTAGCCCTAACATTTTCAATCCTGTTTGATTGCACTTCGCTTCCCGAGGTGATCGTAGTGTTTCGGCACACGGTTACATTAATATCATATGATGTATAATTTTATATTTCAGCATATGTGAATTACATGTCATCATACCAAACTGTCATACATTTGTATTCCTACATTATTCTGATTGATCACAACCAAACCTACTTTCATTGGACACATCCAAATGCAAGCGCCTGTTTTTGACAACTTTTAGATCAGTGCAACTTGCTTGGATCTCTTGTTTGGCCTGTAGGTAAAATGTACAATGTATTTTCTGATTTGTGCACAAAAGCTTTTCTTTTTCTTCTTTTTTTTTAACATAACAATGTTTAATCTCACTGTATGTTTGAAAGACCATGGTCACATTTGTAAAACAAATGTTAAATTAGAAAATAAATAACATTTTGGTTCATGATTTTTCCTACACCTGTGCTGAAAATAAGACATAAAAATGTTGGTAAATAAGTCACTCAAATGCAGAGTAGTATGAATGGTTTGAGTTTGTTGCGGTTAACCCTGCACAGTTCGGCCTATGATGTTTTTGTTGAACAATTTTGCCGTCACCCCTCCCATAGGGTGACGTATTTCACAACTTCCTGTGTTACACAAACTCAGTGATGACCAATTTTGCCTTCACCCCTCCCATAGGGTGACGGATTTCACAACTTTCTACTGATGAACAATGTTGCCTTCACCCCTCCCATAGGGTGACGGATGTCACAACTTCCTGTGTACACAAACTGATGACGTATTTCACAACAAAATGGCGCTGCCCATGGTCAACCTCGAAACTATCCGTATAAATGGGGGCCTCCTGGCCCCCATAAAAAAAAGAGAGAGAGGGAGGAGAAAGAGAAGGGGGAGGGTGGACAGAGAAGCTCAGACAAACATGGTTAGGGTTAGTTATAGACAGGCTAACTATACGTGTCTGTGTGTGTCTGTTTGTCTGTCTGTTTGTGTGCGTGACGTCTGTGTGTGTGTGTGTGTGTGTGTGTGTGTGTGTGTGTGTGTGTGTGTGTGTGTGTGTGTGAGTGTGTGTCTGCGGTCTCTCTGTGTGAGCGTGACGTCTGCCTGTGTCTGTGTATTTGTAAGTCTGTGTGTGTGGTTGTGTGTGTGTCTGTGTGTGTGTGTGTGTGTGTGTGTGTGTGTGTGTGTGTGTGTAAGTCGGTGTCTCTATGTGTGTTAGAGAGACAGAGAGAAACAGACAGACAGATACACAGACAGACAGACAGACAGAAACTGAACCATACGCGTGCCAACCGGAGGCCAAGACGACTGAGATCAACATGCAGCCCCGCTGTCTGTGTCTGTGTTCCATTTCCCCTGGAAGCATGTGCCCGCCTCCACGGGGGAGAAAAGCCGTAAACATCAACGCAGTTTTGTAGCGGTATTACGCGAAGAAGCCTTCTCCCTGTCTGGCGTCTAAATCAAATCAGAGACAAGAGATTCGAACTCAGCAGGCTAGCTCCGCAGCCGTACCATGTGTGGACCAAGATCCATCTTGTCCCCAGACAGATTTCCAGCTGAGCTATTGAAGAACCCGGCGGTCACTGGCTGTATGGCTTCCCCTGGTACGAGATGGAGATGCAGACAGAGTTTGCGGATGGATTATTGTAGACCATTGTAGACAGTTTGGGAACAGGGTTCTTATAGGCTGTCCAGGGTGGATATAAGACATTTGGGGAATGTTACTAACTATTTATGTGGCTGGCTTAAACTATGGGAGAGATTTTAATATGGTGTTCTGGAGTTCGGAGTTGGACTTTTTTCTTTTTTTTCTTTTTCTTTTAGTAGATCGCCTGTACTAGGAATGGACTTAGTTTATGGGGCTGATTTAAACTATGAGAGGAATGTGTTCCCAGTGTTGTGGAATTCAGGGAAAGCTTATTGTAGACTGTTCGGGGATGGATACAGATGCCAACTGTTTATATTGACCGATGTAGATTGTGAGAGGAATGTGTGTGTTTTAATGTTCGGGCATGCAACATTGCAGACCGTCTTGTGATTGATACAGCCCTACATTTGAGGACAGACACAATCTGTTTTCGGACTGATGAAGATTATGAGAAAAATGTATGTTTATTCTTTTGTAATTTAGAGATAGATTGTTGTCTGGGGGTGGATGCAACATATTTGGGGATTGATGCAAACAGTTTATGAAATCGACGGGCGCAGTGGCGTGGTGGTAAGACATCGGCCTCCTAATCGGGAGGTCGTGAGTTCGAATCCCGGTCGCTGCCGCCTGGTGGGTTAAGAGTGGAGATTTTTCCGATCTCCCAGGTCAACTTATGTGCAGAGCTGCTAGTGACTTAACCCCCTTCGTGTGTACATGCAAGCACAAGACCAAGTGCGTACGGAAAAGATCCTGTAATCCATGTCAGAGTTCGGTGGGTAATAGAAAAACGAAAATACCCAGCATGCCTCCCCCGAAAGCGGCGTATGGCTGCCTGAACGGCGGGGTAAAAACGGTCATACACGTAAAATCCACTCGTGCTAAAAACATGAGTGAACGTGGGATTCTAAGTCCATGAACGAAGAAGAAGAAGAAGAAGAAGAAGAAGAAGAGAAGAGTTTATGAAATCGAAACTGTTTTAGACTATGTAAGAAATGTGCATCTTGTGTATTCTGGTTGGGTTGCGGATGGAGGAGGGTAGAATATTGTAGATTGTCTTGAGATAGACACATTCGATTTGAGAACAGATGCGAACTATTTACGGCAACCGATGTTGACTAAGCTAGGAGTGTGCATCAGCATGTACTGTTTCGGAAGGAGATAGTGGTCGTTAATTAAGTGGAGCAGACTGAAGCAAAATAATGCGAAAAGTCAACGTGGCTTCTTGTATCGGATGAGTGTTATTTTGGGATGCTCAGGTGGCTAATTAGGGAGGGTTAGGTTTTGTACTAAACCTGGCACTTGACTCGGGCAAGCAAATAACCTACAAACTACATGATCTGAACGGATGCGGAGCCGACTTCTGTTTTTGAGATCTGTGGGGAAGTGCTGTGTTTAGGAACACTCGTACTCTAGACATGTTTACTGCACACACAATTTTGGTTTGTTTGTTTGTTTGGTTGGTTGGTTGGTTTATTTGTTTGGTTGTTTAATTGTTTGTTTACTCGTTTGTTTGCTCTTATGTTTGCTTCCTTGTTAAACAAGTGAAATGATCTTGAACTTGCCGGTCATTACTCAAGCCTGGGGAAAGCCTTGTTGGGATACAGTTCATCCCGGTCTGAATTCAGTCACTCACCTAGACTCCTGTATACCGATGTAAAAGTATGAAGTGTCTGCCTGTTTCAAAGTCCTGCGGACTACGGTTCCAAGGAACATGTAAAAGGAAAAGATGACACCCAGGACCCAAAGTCCGACCCCTAACAAATGTGACCCTCCACCACGAAATGAGTCGCATGTCACCTCACGCGGTTCTGCGCTAGGCATAATATAAGTCCGGGGGGTGTCTAATAACAGTGTGAGGGTCACCATAGTCACAGGCTTATAATTCGATGTAAAAATATGAAAATCATGAAAAGGTGACATGCGACTCATTCCGTGGTGGAGGGTCACAAATAGGCTAGGACTTCCTGTCTTGGGAAAATTAGTCGGCTCAAAGTCTAGACAAAAGTGTCCGGCTGTGGACTATCGTTCGTAGGAATCATACTTATAATATTCCGCAGGACTCTTTTTCCCAGTGGACACCTTTTCCTTTTACACCGGTCCTGGCAAATACAGCATGAACACAAACAGCTGAAGGCGTCACCGGATTATGTTATAAGTTCAACAAGGACAATTAGATGCAGTGACTGAGATGGCGAGATGCAGATGTTATTGTAACTCTCACGAAAGCGACATTTCGACTCAGTCAGCCGAGTGAAACCGGGGCGATCGTTAGGGGCAAGTTACACCTGCGCAGAGTCAGCGGCACAGACGACGCACTGCAGATTATTGAGGTAATTTTTTTTTCACAGCCCGCTACACGCTGCGTGAAAGAAAACAGGCCAAGCACTCGTCGTAATCCCTATATCAGCAAGCAGCGCCGCAGGTGTAATTTGCCCCTTAGTAAGACGAGACTTGTCTGTCCTATTCCTCTTCTGACAGTTCCCATGACAGTCAGCCAGGTACTAAAAGCGAAAAGGTCGTGTCTTTCTTTGAGTAAAATACGAGACAAAAAAGGCTTATAGTAGTCATGGTCGGTTCAATCATTCGCCGGGTTCAATGATCGTGAGTTGGATGCAAGGCAAAAATTACGTTCACGTCTTTCTGTGTGAGTTAATACAAAAATGCAGGCTTCTTGTAGTCATCATGATTCGTAGATTTTGATTACATATCGTAAGAAAAAAATCTCTTCTCAGTGTGATGTGCGTTTAGAGTGTCTTCTCTTTATAAGTATGATCGCTTCCGTATAATAGCTGGATGATTAGTCGGTTGGTTGGTTGGTTAATTGGAAAGGAGGTAGATGGGGGAAATGACTTGAAGTAGATGCATGTGGGGAAAAGGAGAGCAACTAACTATCCCATATAAACAGAAATGCCTAAACTGACAATTGAAAAGCTAAGTTTACAAAAATTGTCCCCTCTAAGTTTGCTTAATTTATTGCTCAGCAAAATCTGTTATATGGCTGAAAAATGTCAGTGGAAAATTACACTGTTAGCATAATTTAGTAAGCTTGTCACGTACATTTGTCTCATTGCGCAAGTGTGACAGTGAAGCATGATTACTTCTGCTTATGTGTCAACCTGTAACAGGTTAATTAGCCATCTCTTCTTTAGCAATTTAAAACAGAGAATCTTAATTGCAAATGATCTCCGTCCCTCCATCTCTCTTTCTCTCTGTCTCTGTCTCTGTCTCTGTCTCTATGTGTCTTTGT
>NC_090245.1:81896604-81901604 GCF_037325665.1 Littorina saxatilis
GCTCTCTCTCTCTCTCTCTCTCTCTCTCTCTCTCTCTCTCTCTCTCTCTCTCTCTCTCTCTCTCTCTCTCTCTCTCTGTTTAATATATTTCTTCGCCTGCCCCACTTTCTCAATATCGTTCGTGTAACTAATTAGCTGGACATTCGAACCAGAGGGTAATGTGTCCGTAATGATGTTCTTTTCAGCAGCTCCAAAAGGAGAACTTGCTTGATCTTTTTCTTTACTCAGAGTATGGCTTACTGCGCCTGCATCTTCCAGTGTTACGCGTTCACTGGGAAGAAACCTGCTCTGGAGTTGCTGAATCGCCAAGCTTCTTTTTTTATTAACAGGACATGAACAAGTGTCCAGGTTTTGTGTGTGTGTGTGTGCGCACGCGCGCGCGTGTGTGTATGTGTGTGTGTGTTGGGGAGGGTATGCGCATGTGCACAGTGCGTGCATTTCCGGCTGGCTGGCTGTCTGCAGAATCCCAAAGACTTGGCAACTTGGGAACTTGTTAGCGAACGATTGCATTATTGACTTCTATGCATTACATTGTTTGCTTCAGACTTGGTCGTTTAGATTTAAAAAATGACAATGGCTGCTGGATCAGGTTTCAATTTCTTGTCGGATTATCATTGCAAAACAGAAGTGATTTAGGGAAGGTGTCTTTCATAAAAGCAAGATCTTTGCATCAGTGTTCCAAGTTGAATGTTGTATGGTAACTTAACGTCTAAATCAGGTGTGGTAAGAATGGCAGGGCCAGAATTTCCGTGCGCAGGCTAGAACCTTTTATTCTCCCAAATGCATTTCGAACAGAAAGGAAGATTTTCGCATCAGTGTTCCAAGTTGAATGTTGTACGTATGGTAACTTAACGTCTAAATCAGGTGTGGTAAGAATAGCAGGGCCAGAATTTCCGTGCGCAGGCTAGAACCTTTTATTCTCCCAAACGCATTTCGAACAGAAAGGAAGATTTTCGCGTTTCCTTGCACGAACCGAAGGTTCTACAGTCGCACGAAGAATTGCCAAGGTCAGAGTTTCTATGTTCACGGTAAAACCGTTTATTCCCAAAACACGGCTGGAGAAACGGTTTACCTAGGAAAAAGCAGCCGGTACAAATTATTCGCTGAACAAGTTAATGAGAATATTACCCCCAGAGTGTGTTTGAAATGTTACCATCGCAGATATCACCCAGTCCCTGCAAAAGTCAAAAACAGACAACAGACTGCACAGCTTATTTCCTCAGAAAGTTTATGAGACTATTATCACCAGAGTGTGTTTGTAATGTTACCCTCACAGATATCACCCAGTTCCTGCGAAAGTCAGAAACAGAGAACAGACCGCATAGCTTATTTTCTTAGAAAGTTTATGAGTCTATTATCACCAGAGTGTGTTTGTAATGTTACCCTCACAGATATCACCCACACTGCAGTCCCTGAAACAAGCCAGAAACAGAGGACAGACTGCACAACTTATTCTCTCAGAAAGTTTATTGGAATATTATCAGCAGAGAGTGTTTGTACAGCTACCGGTACCATCACAGAAATCACCCTGTCCCTTGGACAAGTCAGAAACAGAGAACACATGCCGTTCACAGTTTTATACCCTCTTTGGTTCTATTAGTGTGCACTGTTACTAAAGGAGTTTTTTGGCTGACAGTAGCTTGAGGGGTAGAAAAGACGAAAAAGGTCAGTGTTACTTCTCTGGAGGATTACGTGAGGTGTGGACAAGGGAAGGAGGGGGGGATACGAAGGGGGGGGGGGAGTTGGGGGAGAGGTATCGCGGGGAATGGGATAGGAAGGCACAAAAGGTTGCGTGGAATAAAACAAAAAAGACGGTCAAGGAGTGTGTGAATTGTGGTTGAGCAAAAGCAAAATGAAGGGAAGAAAATGGGAAGAAGGGCACCCTGCAGATTATGTCCTTTTCAAAATTGTAATGGTTATGTATATGATTACTGTACTACGTTTCACGTCACATTAGACACCGAAATACACTTTCTTTATTTTGAATAATAGCTACAGCCATAACGAGAAATTTCACCTGCAATTTTATTCGCCATTAGGAGAGTAATTCACGTCGCGGTCTTTTTTTTTCTTTTTTTTTTTTTTTTGGGGGGGGGGGGGGGGGTCAGTGAAGCTGACACTAATCTGACTCAGTTTTACCGAATCCAAGTCCGTTTCCACTACAACAAAGCTTTCAGGGGGGACTACTGAAACTCTGTACTTTTCGTTACGTTTCTTTTTGTGGGTCAGTATAGTCATAGACCAACAAAAATAGCCTGGATCGCCAACTCGTCGCGTGACCCTTCGAGGTTACGACTCTCGACTTTCAGGGGCGCGTTGCGTCTGGTTTGAAAGGCCAGCGATTCGAAGACAGTGAAAAGAAAGCACGCTCCAGTTATTTGTGACAATGAACTGGATTTTCCAAAACTCCAAACTAAACTCATCGAAAAACATGTTCCATAATATGCACTTTTGCTGAGTTTATTTTAGCATTTTCAGAACTTACCTCGGCAACTTCGTCCATGTTTACAATCGACACCGGATATCACGTCCCCCTGATTTCAGAAAGGCTTGTAAGCGTAGGTTCCTAAATGCGAGAGGCCGCTACCTCGTAATAGAGAGAAAGAGCGGAGAGAGAGCTAGTTGGCGGTCCAGGATAAATGGTCTATGGTTTAGTGGACACTGATCTGACTTTTCCCGCTTCGAGAACAAGTGCGCTTCCATTATTTCAAAGCTTTCAGAGGTAACTATACTCAAGCTCAGATGTCCTTTTGTGGAAGAAGGTTGGCGGAATTTTACGACGAAATATGACACTGGGATGAAATAAACAAGGCGTGTAATAGAGTGGGGTGGGGGTGGGGTGGAGGGGGTTGAGGGAACAGAGGGGAGGAATAACGCTAAATGGTTCTCGCCCAGGCGACGATCTCCAGTGACAAGATAGCATGGTTTAGAGAAATAGACAGGGAGTGGTGCAGGGGTTGATGGTAGCGATGACGGGGATGGTGGATGAGGGGGGTGCGGGGAGGGGGGGGGTCGGGGTTGTGTAAGCCGCTGAAAAGAGTTTCTCCCAAAGGACGATCTTCAGTGACAAGATAGTACATTTTTGGCCAAACTTTATTTTACGTTCATCTCCTGCTGAAAACAATAAGGAAGACTCACCACAGAGAAGAGAGAGAGAGAGAGAGAGAGAGAGAGAGAGGGAGAGAGAGAGAGAGAGAGAGAGAGAGAGGGAGAGAGAGAGAGAGAGTGGGGGATATGTGCAGGTAGAGAGAGAGAGAGAGAGTGGGGGATATGTGCAGGGCGAGAGAGAGAGAGAGTGGGGGATATGTGCAGGGAGAGAGAGAGTGGGGGATGTGCGGGGAGAGAGAGAGAGAAAGAGAGAGAGAGAGAGAGAGAGAGAGGGGGGGGTGTGCGGGGAGAAGATACGTAGACACGGAAGGAGAAGCATAAAGAGTAGAAGATAACACGAACAAGGGCAATGAGAAAAACGTGTGGGGTGAAGACAAACATCACACAAACAAAGGCCAGGTCAAGGTTTTTGCGGGGGAGGGTAATGTAGCCGGAATCCGAAACTACTTTTTCGTACGAGAGAGCCATGAGCATGTATTTTTGTTGTTGTTTTGCCTTTATAATTCTTTTTTCCGATTACGATGAGAGCTGTTTTAAATTGGACTTGCATGACACAAACTAATTTTACATTGGCCTTGCAAGTTACATTGCTCGGTTATTGTACTGTGGTTGGATTTACTCAAATAAAAAGCAGTTAATGCTTTTCTGCTGGGTTTTTTATTTGAGTAAATCCAACCACAATAACCGAGCAATGTAACTTGCAAGGCCAATATAAAATTAGTTTGTGTCATGCAAGTCCAATTTTCATATGCCGTATTCTTTTCAAACATGTTTGTTCTATGGTCCCATAATTGATGGGAAATGTCGTTTTCTTTGAGGACGTGATTTGTCAAATGGTTATTCCAGGATCATTTACTAGGCTTTGGTTGGGCGAAGCACGATTCATTCTTAACGCATATAGGACACGAATAAAGTATTCTGGCTTGGTGGTATGGCGTGCATTATGTTTTGATGCATTGGGGTTATTGTCCTATGATCAATGAATGTTTCTTAAACACTGAATATTCTGAATAGATGAAGCAGATGTGTACGTAAATAACGATTTTTCGTACATTTCAAAACCCCTGTTGAAGTTTTTGTGTGTATGTGTGTTTTCTAGTGACAATCAGCATTTAAACTACTGTTTTTCTAATTAATATTATTTTGTAATTCTTCGTCTTCTTTATCTTTTTCTTTATGGTTTATATTGGATGCAGCAGTCTTTATATCGTTCTTGTTCCTGTTTTTTGAAGTTGTGTTCGTTTTATACGATTTTTATGGAGTTACAGATGTTTGCGCATGCCCTTTCCCATATTACAAATTACGTTTTGAACAGCTGTCCCGCCATTTCTTTAACAGTGCTCGTTCATTACTGGTTGACGTTTAATTTCCTCTCTCTCTCTCTCTCTCTCTCTCTCTCTCTCTCTCTCTCTCTCTCTCTCTCTCTCTCGCTCTCTCTCTCTCTCTCTCTCTCTCGCCCTCTCTCTCTCTCTCTCTGTCTCTCTCTCGCTCTCTCTCTCTTTCTCTCTCTCTCCCTCTCTCTCTCTCTCTCTCTCTCTCTCTCTCTCTCTCTCTCTCTCTCTCTCTCTCTCTACCTTTTCCTTCTTTTTGTCCAGTATGTTGTTCTCTTTTTTCCCTTCTCAAGCTGCTTCCTACTCCTGTCGCCTCACCCTCTTTGTTTTTTTCTCCCCAGGGGTTCGTTCCGTTCTAATAATTGCTTCAACTTTTTGATTGTACCGGAAGCGGAAATTGTGATTTATTGTCACGATCAGAGATCCATCCGGAATATTTTGTGCTTGAAATCAAGCCAACTGTTCAATCATGTTCCATCTGTTTGTGTCGACAGAAGAACATGGTTTTTGGGTCTTCTTTTTTCTCTGTTATTCTTTCTTTTATCAATAAATATCTTGTTT
>NC_090245.1:81906604-82061604 GCF_037325665.1 Littorina saxatilis
AACTCGAAAACTTTATTACCGAGGGATGATAGCATTTGGTCCATATGGTCCTTTCTGACAGCTAGTCCCTACTATAATACACACATGAAACGAAAAACAAGTATGAAGAATAAAAAAAAGAAATAAAATAAAACACAATCATATAGGGAAAAGTATAACAAACATTAGTGTGCTTGTGGAAGCATATTATACATTTTCTCTTTTACGCACCCTCACACACACTCGCACAAATTGTACACCGACTTAGTCGTTAGAGAGGTGCTTTCGGAGCTGTCTTTTAAAAGAAGATAATGACAGACATGACCTAATATTTACAGGTACTGAATTCCAAAGGAACGCACCAGAATAAGAAAAACTAGTTTTAAACAAATCGATGCGGGGCCTTGGCAAGGCAAGGTTATTTCGAGTGTTTGAATAATATGACGGAGATCATTTGAAGAGTTCAATCAATCAATCAATATGAAGCTTATATGGCGCGTATTCCGTGGGTACAGTTCTAAGCGCTTGTCGAAGAGTCGTCAACACAGGACTAACAAAGAAACTAACATCTACAGACGGACACGAACCCTATCACACACTAGCAAACCCTGATAAACATACAACAAACAACTGTTTAACAACAATGTACACATCAATAGCTAGGTCTAAACAAAATAATATTAAGCACAAAGCAAACACCTCTCACAGAGCACAGCACAAGAATGTCTTTTGGGGCATTGTTGTATAAGATATGTTGGGGCGTCCTTATAGACGACTTTATACATAAATGAACATTTATTATACAAAAGCTGCTTCTTTAAGCTTAACATCCCAAGAGAGAGAGAGAGAGAGAGAGAGAGAGAGAGAGAGAGAGAGAGAGAGAGAGAGAGAGAGAGAGAGAGAGAGAGAGAGAGAGAGAGAGAATCGTGTACTAGCATCCCCGCTTCGGTTACAGGAGCTAAAACAAACTAATAGAATACAAGCTAAAACGCGACGGACCAATCAGTGTTTCTTGTGACAGACACCTTTCTTCTCGTGGGGAGCGATATGAGCGTGGGATAGAGTGTTTAGTCTTCGCTGGCTTTCAATCAATCAATATGAGGCTTATATCGTGCGTATTCCGTGGGTACAGTTCTAAGCGCAGGGATTTATTTTTTATTTTTTTTATTTTTTTATTTTATGCAATTTATATCGCGCACATATTCAAGGCGCAGGGATTTATTTATGCCGTGTGAGATGGAATTTTTTTTACACAATACATCACGCATTCACATCGGCCAGCAGATCGCAGCTATTTCGGCGCATATCCTACTTTTCACGGCCTATTATTCCAAGTCACACGGGTATTTTGGTGGACATTTTTATCTATGCCAATACAATTTTGCCAGGAAAGACCCTTTTGTCAATCGTGGGATCTTTAACGTGCACACCCCAATGTAGTGTACACGAAGGGACCTCGGTTTTTCGTCTCATCCGAAAGACTAGCTTTGGGTTGTTGTTGTTTTTGGTTCGCTTGTTGTTGGGTTTGTTTGTTTTTGTTTTTGTTTTATACCCCCAAAAAAGATGTATGTTAATTGGGATTTTGGCAGTCTTGAGGCAGATGACTTCAATGCACTGACCCCAGGTCAGTTACGTCTAAAGGACACTGCAACTTTCTTTGCAGGTCACTGTCTTGGGAACAAAACAGGCATAAGATCAACTGCGCGACAAGAGCTGCTTTTGATTTAGACTCCACTTTATAGACTTGATTTTTAACTTTAAAATGGATTTGATATGTGTTCACGAGTATCTTTAGGAATAATTCTGAGGTACGTATCGCCTGAAAGCATTGTGATTTCATTTTACATTACGAATACCACGATTCACTTAAATACGCACAAAAGAATAACAGCTGTATAATATAGTAAGTTAATACTTTCTTGTTTTCATGTCTCGTGAATACGTGTCTCCAGTCCCTTTTCTCTTTTATCGCAAAGAATGCAGAAGAACAGCTAGTCTTTGACTAACTTGATCATAGGCTACTAAACCTTCCAAGTTGATTAAAACCTGGGTAGCGCGACTCTGTCGCTGCTAGCTTTCCACTGGGAGGAAGCGACCCAAATTTCCCAGCGATGGGACAATAAAGTCATGAAAATGAAAATGAATGAAATGAAGTCTTATTCCGTACACTTCCTTTACTTTGTATATAATAACATCCAAGTACCTTTTCTTAAAGGGGCGGGACTCCTCACACTTGGCTGGTGGCGTATACAGTGGAACCTCCTTTTTAAGACCTCAAAAAAATATTACAAAATCAGGTCTTAGAATGGAGATAATTTTACACAGGTTATGAACAGAAAGTCTCAAAAAGCAAGGTCTTAAAAGGGAGGAAGTCTTAAATTGGGGGGGTCTTATAAAGGGGGTTCCACTTTACACAAATCTTGATGTGATCGATGACAGTCGATGTTCGGCCAGGACGGGCGCTGTGGCGGGGTGGTAAGACGTCGGCCTCTTAATCGGAAGGTCGAGGGTTCGAATCCCGGTCGCTGCCGCCTGGTGGGTTAAGAGTGGAGATTTTTCCGATCTCCCAGGTCAACTTACGTGCAGACCTGCTAGTGGCTTATCCCCCTTCGTGTGTACACGCAAGCACAAGACCAAGTGCGCCCGGAAAAGATCCTGTAATCCATGTCAGAGTTCGGTGGGCTATAGAAACACGAAAATACCTAGCATGCTTCCTCCGAAAGCGGCGTATGGCTGCCTAAATGGCGGGGTAAAAACGGTCATACACGTTAAAATCTACTCGTGCAAAAACACGAGTGTACGTAGGAGTTTCAGCCCACGAACGCAGAAGAAGAAGAAGATGTTCGGTCGTCCAGCGCCTTTAACTTTAAGAGGAAGAAGAAGACAAGAAAAAGAAAGTGTGCATGGAAGCAGCTGGATTGCATGTTAGTTGTGTGACCGCTGATTGAACGTCTCACACCAATTTGGCTGTTGTCGGAAAGCATCTTGTGCTGGCCTAAGTGCTCGTCGATTGAAAGCAAAATGGAATAGAGATTTTTATTTTTTTTAATCAATTTAGGGCGTAGGGGGGCGTGGGTCTCGGAAGGCCAGGAGGAACGAGAGGGGGCGCTGGGAGGAACAAGTGAGCTGAAGAAAGAAGGGATGACGGTTTTGTCGGTCTTGTGTTTTTCTCTACTTTTTTTTCTTCTTCTGTGTCACGTTTCAATATATCACTCAAGGTGATTATGAACCGGTTAATTACTACTAATTAACTAACCACACCACGATCCACTCTCGCAGGCATACAATTAAATAGAGTCAACAAAAGTATAAGTTTCAGACGCCTGTTTATGTATAAACTCTCCACCTCCCTCGAGCCTTCACTCAAAATATGTTCCTTTTACGTTCTCAACACGTAAAAAACCAGTGTTCACTGACAAAATGCCAGTAGTATGTAGAAAATTATAGGAACACGCTGAACCCGTGTAAATATAGTTAAATGAGAATGTTCTGTTCGAAAAGCTCTAGTTCGTGCAGGTGTCCACACCCCACGTTGTCACTACTCCAATGAAATCATAGATACGAAAAGACAACGGTGGTCAACGGGGTGCGTACGACATGGTGCACTTAGCTTTATCTCTGCTGCTGCTGCTTAGCCGGTATGCTGGTTAGTCGGTTCGCTGGTTAGCCGGTCCGCTGGTTAGCCGGTTCGCTGGTTAGCTGGTCCGCTGGTTAGCCGGTCTCCTGGTTAGCCGGTCTCCTGGTTAGCGTAGCCTCAACAGTTCCCGCCAGAGTCAGCCGTGCCGATGTTACGGGAACGTAACGAACGAACGAAACGAACGAACGAAGGAAGGCTGCAAACAGAAAGCATCGGTGCACTAAACATGTCAGCTACCCCTCACCCACCACCTTAAAACATGTCATCTTTAAATATCTCATCGAGCACGTGGGCCTGCACAAAACTGACTTTTTACAACAACAAAACAGCCATTTTCCGTCCTTCTCTCCCTATCTGCAAAAACCATATACAGATTAGTATTTTAGCGTCACAGAGAGTAAATTATGCGCTAACCTGGAAAGAACAACAGAGAGTATTTCATTCCACAACACAGACTCATCAACAGCGTTAAATAATGATTTATTACCTCAAAAGCCTATGATTGTAACTCTCAATGGAAGCAAAGTCCGCCTCCTCCCTGGAACAGTCTCTGTTCGTCAACAGTGACCCAAAACGTCCAGAACCCCTTGTCGAATCCTTATGCGAAAGCCATCGCCGACGAAGGAAATGTGACGACTTGTCCTCAGCAAAATACGTGGCAGAGGAAAGGAATAACTTGTGGAAGTTCCCCTAGAGTGCCGAATATGATACTCGGTGAAAAACCATCATACTCTAGTGACTGTGTGTTAGGTCCTTCCCCTTCTGCCGCTGGGTGTCAAGTGTGTCGTCCTTGAGTCTCTGACAGACCACCTAGCCAAATACACGTGACTGACCTTGTCACCAAACCAGTCCAGCTATACACAGTTTTGCCTCCCCAAGCAGGAAAAAGACACGAGAAACTCAATCCCTGAAAATCCCGTGCGCGCTGTCAGCGAAAAAAACCGTCAGCCCTATGACAGCAGAAACCTGCACTGTGAAGCTCGTGCGTTTCAAAACATCCGTGCTCGGGAGCACTGTCAGCAAAAACTCTGCTGTGTCCAATATCACGCACAGGCGCTTTCTATCATACATTGACCCAGAACAGGCACTCCACTGAGTGACGCTTTCTTGGTCTCTGTCACCCGATCGTGACACACCTCCCCTCTTCAAGACGAAACCTCGGTTTCGCTCACAGTCATGTTCTCCTCTACAGCCCGAGAGAGAAAGTCAGCTCCAACATTGTTGGCGCCCGGAATGACGCGTACCGTGAATTGGTACGGTTGGAGAATCAACGCCCAGCGCATAAGTCTGGCGTTTGCCAACCTTGCAACCTGAAGATATTGCAGAGGTTGATGGTCCGTCTCCAGACAGAAAGGTCGTCCGTACAGGTACGCTTCGAACTTCTGGATGCCCCAGACAATGGCGAGACACTCGCGTTCAACCGTTGCATACGCTGCCTCGGCCGAGGTCAGCTTACGGCTGGCGAAGCAAACAGGGTGCAAAAACCCCTCTGTCTCCTGAAGCAACACTGCCCCAAGTCCCTTCCCTGAAGCGTCTGTCCTCAGCACGAAGTCCTTGTTCAGGTCTGGTAGTCGGAGAATAGGCTGACTGGTGAGTCGCCTCTTCAGGGTGTTGAATGCGGAGCTACATTCCTCAGTCCACACTACAACGGTCGGTTGTAGTTTCTTGGTAAGGTTGGTCAGTGGTAGAGCGATTTCGGCAAAGTGCGGGATGAAGCGTCTATAGAAGCTGGCTAGGCCCAGGAAAGACCTGACTTCTTTCTTCGTGCGCGGTGGCTCCGCCTCCCGAATCTTCTGGATCTTGTCGTCCTCTGGAACGAGCAATCCCTCGCCGACAACATGACCCAGGAAAGACAATTCCCGGAATCCCAAGTAGCACTTGGACGGTTTAGCTCCCAGATTTCCGTCCTTCAACCTTCCGAACACGTCGCGCAGGGCGTCGAGATGTTCAGTCCATGTCTCTGTCGCGATCAGCACATCGTCGATGAAACTGCTGATGTCCTCGCGCTTCAATGGTTCCAAAAGTTTCCTCATCATGCGAGTGAAGACGGCACCTGCATTCTGTAGACCAAAAGGCATGACTGTCCACTGGAACTGGCCGAATGGAGTGGTAAATGCAGTCTTTGGGCGGTCTTCCTCGGCAACTGGGATTTGCCAGTATCCCTTGGTGAGGTCCAGTTTGGAAAAGTACTTGGCCTTGGCCAAGTGACTGAAGAGGTAGTCCACATCAGGCATGGGTTCCGCGTCAAACGCCGTAATCTTGTTCAGCTTCCGGTAGTCAACACAGAACCTGACGCGTCCATCCTTCTTCTTTACAAGCACAATTGGTGAACTGTAGGGAGAGTTCGCTGGCTCGATGACGCCCAACTTCGTCATGTCGGCGATTTCCTTCCTGACCACCTCCTTCTGGGCATGAGGCATGGGATACTGCTTCGTCCTCACTGGCTGTTTCTCCAGCAAGTCGAAGGTAAACTCCTCTAGATGCGTCTGAAGTGGTATGTCTGTAAGGACCCGTGCTGCATCCTTCAGGATCTCTTGCAGGTCCGCCTGCTGGTCGTCCCCAAGATCAGGTGAGATGTGCACGTCCGTGAGATCCTCACTAGCCTCCAGCGGACAAACTGGTACCCGTCCTCCTCCCTGTTCTTCCGTTGTCTCGTCCATCACGACAGCAACTGCTTCTGTCACTTTGTCCTTTTCCCCGTAGGCAGTCCTCTCTATGTAGGCGCGCAGCAGGTTGGCGTGGTACAGGCGTGCTTTCCCGTTCATGACGATCCTGTAGTCGTTTTGGCCCACTTTCGCTGTCACCTCAAAAGGTCCTTGCCACTGCAGTTGTAGCTTGTTGTGTTTGACAGGTAGAAGTAGCAACACCCGTTCTCCAATCTTGAAGCTGCGCGGCCGTGCCTTGCGGTCGAATCCTCGCGCGTAACGCTGTGCTGCTCTTCCCAGGTTCTCTTGAGCCAATTTGCAGGTCTCTTCAATCCTGTTCCTGAGTTCTACGATGTAGGTCGCTGTCGTCTGCACCTCCTCGTCAGCTTCTTCGTCCGTCCAAGCTTGACGCAGGATAGCCATGGGACCGCGTACCTGTCTGCCGTACAACAACTCAAATGGGGAAAAACCCAAGCTCTCCTGAGGAACCTCGCGGTATGCAAAAAGCAATGCTGGGATGTACCTGTCCCACGTGCGTGGTTTCTCCTGAGCTAGTTTCCTCAGCATGGTCTTCAAGGTGCCATTGAACCTTTCCACCAGTCCGTTGCACTGAGCATGGTAAGGAGTGGTGAAGTGCTGCTCCAGTGATAGCAGTCGTGCTGCCTCCGCCATCACTCCTCCCGTGAACTGCGTGCCTCTGTCGGTGAGTACCTCTGATGGAATTCCCAGCCGGGACCACATAGTAACCAGAGCCTCAGCTACTCGCGTGGCTTCAATCGATTTCAGAGGGATCGCCTCTGGGTATCGAGTAGCGTAGTCCACCATGGTCAAAATGTATCTGTTTCCGTCCTCAGACGCAGGCAAGATGGGCCCGATGATGTCCACTGCCACCCGACGAAAGGGTTCGTCGATGAGCGGCATCTTCTCTAAGGGGACCTTCCTCACCCTTCCTTTGGCAACCACCTTCTGGCACTTATCGCAGGACGCACAGAAACGTCGGACATCCGTGCAGATGCCTGGCCAGTAAAAGTGGCGCCAGACACGATCCGTGGTCTTCTTGGTACCAAGATGACCTCCCAGAATCGAGTCGTGTGCCGTTGCCATGACACCCTCGCGAAACTCGCGAGGCACGACAACCTGTTTGAATGTACCTTCTTGGTTGCTGAACTCACGGTAGAGCAACTTCTTGTCCCTGAGGAACTTTGACCTCCCATGCTTCCCGCTCAGCTTCACCTTCCCCGACTTCGCGTGCTCCCGAGGAGTAGCTAAGGTCGGGTCAGAATCCTGAGCCTTCGCGAGAAGCGCGGGGGTCACGTTCCCCAGGGCAGCTCGTGCAGCAGGTAGGGGTTTGAGAGGTTTGTCCTCTCGCTCCGCCTGTGCCCGCGTGAGCACTGAAATGACGTCGGGAGACCGATAAACGGGAACCTCCCTGGTGACGCCGTCCACAAACTGAACCCGGTTTCCAATGAGCAGGTCGCATGGAGGATCGTCCATGACGACGGCCACAATGGTCCCCGTGAACAACGGGGTTACGACCTTGATCACTGCCGTGTTCAAGTCGTAAGCGTGAGATGCCTCGGCCATTCTCACCCTGATGCTGTCTCCTGTGTAGGCCATAGCTGGAACTAGACTCGCCCGAACCACTATCATGTCTGCCCCTGTGTCCCGCAGACCTTCGCCCTTCACTCCGTTAACGTAGACGTTGCAGTGGGGCTGGAAATGTTTCCTGGAGCACGGAACGCAGAGTTGTGGGATGGTGCATGAGCTCGTGACGTCCCTGAACTCCTCACTGCCAACGAAGTGAACGCCCTTCTGGTCAGCCTGTCTCTTGTGGCAGTCCTTCTTCACGTGGCCCCGCTTGTTGCAGTAGTAACACTGGATGTCAGTTCTGGAACTCGATCCCTTGTGTCCCTGATCGTCCTTCCCGTCCTTGGGTCCTGAAGAACCCGAATTTCCCGTTTTTCCTGGCCGTGAGCCTGAAGATTTGCCGGAGATCGCCTGGGCGTCCTCGTGCACTCTGATCCAGTCGGCTGCCTCCTGAGTAGTCTTGGGCTGGTGCTCCTGCACGAAGGTCACCACCTCAGGTCGCAGGCTGGACATCAGTTGTTCCATGACTATGAGGTCGGCAAGGTCGTTGACGGTCCAGTCCTTTTCGGCCATCTCCACCCAGCGCCGCAGGTAGAGGTTAAGGCGTGCCACAAACTGATGACTCAGCTCGCCGCTCAGTCTCTTGCTGTTACGCAGACGTCGTCTGTAGGCTTCAGCAGTCAGGTTAAAGCGCTGGAGTAACGCCTTCTTAAGTGCCTGATAGTCTCTCGCCTCGTCGTCCTCCAAAGCGTTGTAGAGCTGCAATGCGCGTCCCTTTAAGCAGGTGCTAAGGCGGCTAGCCCACGTGGCCTCTTCCCACTTCTGGTCAGATGCAATGCGCTCAAACCGGCGTAAAAAGTCGTCGAGCTCGTCCTTGTCATCGTCGAACGTCGGCAGTCTCGTACGGTCGGCAACAAACGTCGGCGCGCTAGCCTGAGTGAGCGTACCCTTCTCGGCCTGTAGCCTAGCTAGCTCTAGCTGGTGATCGCGATCCGCCTGTTCCTTCCGGTCTAGTCTGTCACGTTCGTCTTTCTTTTCCTGTCTGTCAAGTTCGGCCTGTCGTTCCTGTCTCTCAAGCTCGTCTTTCTTATCCTGTCGGTCACGTTCGGCCTGTCGTTCTCTTTCTTGTCTGTCCAGTTCGTCCTTCTTTTCCTGTCTGTCTCGTTCGTCTTTCTCTTTCTTGTCCTGTCTGTCACGTTCGGCCTGTCGTTCTTGTCTGTCAAGCTCTTCTTTTCTCGTCTGTCGCTCTATGTCTTCCCTACGTTCCAGCTCCTTGCGTTTAAGCAAACTACGCGCTCTAACGCGTGCGTCACGCTCTGTCTGTTCCTCACTGCCAGGAGTCTCGAAAGTTATTCTCCTCGTCGGAGATCCCCCTGTAGCCATGGTTAGTTTTAGCAAAGCTTTATCACAAAAGTAAGTCTAACGCAGCTATAGCTAGAATACGCGGTGACGAAAGCGGTGGATACAAAAATCCAGCAACCGGAAAATGCAGAAGAAAAATCCAAACGGTGTAGAACAAATCGCGTAGCCTACTTTATGGCTGCTTTCTGCGGTGAAACAAAGTGTTTCCCACAGCCGTGGCCTACTTTATCGGCTGCTTTTTGCGGTGAAACAGAGTGTTTCCCACAGCCTTGGTTAGGACAGAAGTCCTCGGACCCTTCCCCCCCAAAATTCCAACAAAGTCAAAATATGGAGAAAAATCCAAGTAAAACAAGACGGTAGAAAATGTAACCTGTTACGGAATGCGAAACAACAATGTAGAGAAAACTGAGTAAAACGAATAACAAATCCGCTAACCCCGCTCAGCTCTCTGCAACGGAAAACTCTGAACGTACAACAACAAAGATTCACAAACAAAGGAAAGGGAGATAATCACAGTTAGCGCATACAATAACTCACAAATTACAATTTACATTTCCTGCAAGATGTGAATCGCTTAAGGTGTGGTATATGATCAAAACTATACAAAAAAGGGTAGCACCAAGCAGAAAATAAGTCGAGCACTGACGAGATTATCTGCTCTTAGTTCTCCTTAATTGGTGGGTCTTTATCAGTTGGAAATTAACTGAGTAAATCCCGGCTTGGCCCCCATGTGTCACGTTTCAATATATCACTCAAGGTGATTATGAACCGGTTAATTACTACTAATTAACTAACCACACCACGATCCACTCTCGCAGGCATACAATTAAATAGAGTCAACAAAAGTATAAGTTTCAGACGCCTGTTTATGTATAAACTCTCCACCTCCCTCGAGCCTTCACTCAAAATATGTTCCTTTTACGTTCTCAACACGTAAAAAACCAGTGTTCACTGACAAAATGCCAGTAGTATGTAGAAAATTATAGGAACACGCTGAACCCGTGTAAATATAGTTAAATGAGAATGTTCTGTTCGAAAAGCTCTAGTTCGTGCAGGTGTCCACACCCCACGTTGTCACTACTCCAATGAAATCATAGATACGAAAAGACAACGGTGGTCAACGGGGTGCGTACGACATGGTGCACTTAGCTTTATCTCTGCTGCTGCTGCTTAGCCGGTATGCTGGTTAGTCGGTTCGCTGGTTAGCCGGTCCGCTGGTTAGCCGGTTCGCTGGTTAGCCGGTCCGCTGGTTAGCCGGTCTCCTGGTTAGCCGGTCTCCTGGTTAGCGTAGCCTCAACAGTTCCCGCCAGAGTCAGCCGTGCCGATGTTACGGGAACGTAACGAACGAACGAAACGAACGAACGAAGGAAGGCTGCAAACAGAAAGCATCGGTGCACTAAACATGTCAGCTACCCCTCACCCACCACCTTAAAACATGTCATCTTTAAATATCTCATCGAGCACGTGGGCCTGCACAAAACTGACTTTTTACAACAACAAAACAGCCATTTTCCGTCCTTCTCTCCCTATCTGCAAAAACCATATACAGATTAGTATTTTAGCGTCACAGAGAGTAAATTATGCGCTAACCTGGAAAGAACAACAGAGAGTATTTCATTCCACAACACAGACTCATCAACAGCGTTAAATAATGATTTATTACCTCAAAAGCCTATGATTGTAACTCTCAATGGAAGCAAAGTCCGCCTCCTCCCTGGAACAGTCTCTGTTCGTCAACAGTGACCCAAAACGTCCAGAACCCCTTGTCGAATCCTTATGCGAAAGCCATCGCCGACGAAGGAAATGTGACGACTTGTCCTCAGCAAAATACGTGGCAGAGGAAAGGAATAACTTGTGGAAGTTCCCCTAGAGTGCCGAATATGATACTCGGTGAAAAACCATCATACTCTAGTGACTGTGTGTTAGGTCCTTCCCCTTCTGCCGCTGGGTGTCAAGTGTGTCGTCCTTGAGTCTCTGACAGACCACCTAGCCAAATACACGTGACTGACCTTGTCACCAAACCAGTCCAGCTATACACAGTTTTGCCTCCCCAAGCAGGAAAAAGACACGAGAAACTCAATCCCTGAAAATCCCGTGCGCGCTGTCAGCGAAAAAAACCGTCAGCCCTATGACAGCAGAAACCTGCACTGTGAAGCTCGTGCGTTTCAAAACATCCGTGCTCGGGAGCACTGTCAGCAAAAACTCTGCTGTGTCCAATATCACGCACAGGCGCTTTCTATCATACATTGACCCAGAACAGGCACTCCACTGAGTGACGCTTTCTTGGTCTCTGTCACCCGATCGTGACATTCTGTTTTTCTGATTTTCTATTGCTGTTTTTATATGTTGCTAGAAAGATCCAGTGCAAGTCACAGCATTGCTGAAGCAACGATTCGTCTTTTCTAAACTGTCCAAAGCTTTACACAACTATCTCACATAATTATGACTGAACATACCTGTAGTGTTGAAAGCGAAACAAAACGTTATGCGGTGTGTCAGTTCGCATCTCCCGTTATAATGTAATTAACATTTCCCGTGATCACGTTCTGGGGCTGAAAACTGTGTGCGGTATGCCAAAATGGACCCACATGCCATCTTTTATACAATTTTCTTACGTAATCAAACACAATGTCCTGACGTAAAGTACCCAAGATTGCCATGTAGGCTTTTGACGTAATTAGTTCACGTGCTTCGGAGACCTGATGTAGGCCTGACGATGATGAAAATTAATTCGTAAAAAGACCAAATACAGTGTTTGACTCCTTGCAAGAAGGTCGATCAATGAAACTTATTTTTAATACTTTCAAATGGATATATGCCGTGCACCTTGAAGTGTCAAGGACAGTAACTTTAAACTCAATACCTCTACTGCTGAGACGTAATGACGTACGTTTGAACGAATCATTATTGGTCAAGGGGTTGACTGGAGAAAAGGCGGGCGGGGCGGAAGGCAGAAGTTATGGGCGATGCTGGTCTTGTTGTTTTCTTGTTCGCTGGCCCTGGACAAATACTGGGTCTTCTTTCTTAAAAGTCTGGTTCAATCGGTGCCTTCTTTTTCGTCTTTTCCTTCGCCATTAGTTTGCTGATGCTTCCATGTTTTAGTTAAATCTGGGAGGATCCATGTACACAAGGGTTGCCTTGGGCAGAGACTGGGTTTACTTTCATTACCGTAGAAAATTTTAATCCTTTCATATATCTCAGCTTCTACCTCACTTTTTGTATCGGATGGTCGCTGTGTGTTTTAACAATATTCTTCAAAGCCTTTGAACCGTGGAAGTGTCCTCTTTCATCTCATTTTTCTAAGAAATTTTGAAACTTTTGAAATGTACGCTAAGTGATGTTTTGCTCTCAAGACGATACTTCTTTGCTTAGCATGTGGTTCTTCGTTGAATGCAACATTATGTTTTGCAAAATATTTGAATAAATCAGTTGAACCAAACTTTTTGAAACCCATCTATCTGTGTTGATGGTCAAAAATACAAAGAGGAGAGATGGGAAGGGAAAAAAAGGAAAAGGGCCAGCAGGTTAAAAGAAGGAGTCAATTCCAATCTTTAAGGACACTTTTCCATCAAAATGTCTAGCGATTCAAAAACGGAACTTCCTCTGTTTGTAACCAAAGATACACAGAAGGCTACAGATACAGAGGGTTAAGAGACATTTTGGATGGGGGTTGGGGTGAGAGGGTGTGGAAGAGTAAACGGAGAAATATAAAAGCCCGTGCACTACTGTTTCATCTCATTTTTCTTACGAATAAAAACCTATTGAAAAAGCAAACTATTTTCTGTCTGTCGGGCACTGATAGAGATATACCGAAAGTTTGGGAGATGCAGAGAGATTTTGGGATTTGGGTAGCGAGGAGGCGGGGGGGGAGGTGGAGTTTAAAGGTGATGGGGACCGCAAGGTAATGTCTTGTTTATGTACGGGAGAAAACCAGGAATGCCGTTTGTTAGTGGCAGTCGTGGAATGTGTTTTGGCTGTTCAGTGTTGATGCAGCCTGAGCCGGTGTTTAGTATTTTGTTTTCAAGTCGGTTTTTCTTCTGCTTCTTCTTCTTCCTATTTAAAAGGACACTCAAATATTCTATATCTGTTTTCCACCCCTTCTCTTCTTCCTGAAATGAATACTATGCATTTTCCTATCCTTTTTTCTCAGTTTTGTTCGTATTTATTTTTTCTTCAAAAAAGTGTTTGCACATTGAGACTAAAACGCTCAAGTACTGTGCAGCCATGTTTCTCTCTACGTCTTTATTCTGTGATGCATGTACGTATCATTCTCTCTTCTTGTTCTTTTTCTTCTTAGTCTTGTCCGACTTCTTCTTCTTTTTATATGTCTTCTTCTGTTTCCTCTAGAAGATTTATTGTACAAGTTTTTGATATTGATTTATTATCTCTCTTCCTCTTTGTGTAATTTTCTTGTATTTTCCTTTTTTTCTTCTTCTACTTCTTCTTCTTCTTCTTCTTCTTCTTTTTCTTCTTTTTATTCTTCTTCTTCTTCTTCTTCTTCTTCTTCTTCTTCTTCTTCTTCTTCTTCTTCTTCTTCTTCTTCTTCTTCTTCTTCTTCTTCTTCTTCTTCTTCTTCTTCTTCTTCTTCTTCTTCTTCTTCTTCTTCTTCTTCTTCTTCTTCTTCTTCTTCTTCTTCTTCTTCTTCTTCTTCTAGAATCTTGTTCTAGAATCTTGTTCTTCTTCTTCTTCTTCTAGAATCTTGTAGAACATCGAATGAATGAGAAGGCAAGGCTCAACTATTTTCCTTTTTTTTTCCTTTTTGTGTTCTTTGCATGCATTTTCACTTTTTAGAATCAATTTTCCGTGCGAACTTCTTCTTACTATCATTCATCTTCTTCTTTTTTTTCAACATCTTTTTACACACTGGAACTACAAGGCTCAAGTATTTAGTAGCTATTTTGCTAACATCCTCTTCGCGTTATTTTCGTCTATTTCCCTTTGTCGTCTTCTTCTTCGTATTATTATTATTCTACTTTCTTTCTTTCTTTCTTTCTTTCTTTCTTTCTTTCTGTCTTTCTTTTATTCTTTATTTCTTTCTTTCTCTCTGTAATTGATTCATTCTGTCTTTCTTTCTTTTATTTATTTCTTCTTTCTTTCTTCCCCATTTTCTTCTACTTTTTTTTTTACTGCAATCTTTTAGCACACCGAGAGTACAAGGCTCGGCATCCCTAATCACATTTTGGAGAGGCCAAACGGTTCGGCCCCTTACAAACCCTCGAGCTTTTTACACTTCCGACGAATAGCATGAGAGTTGGTCCCCTTGTAACGGCGCTAAAAGTGGTGTGCGAGTGAGAGGAGCACTTGTGGCGAACATTCGTTTGCCATTTGCTTTTTGCTTGAACGAATTGACGGAAAAGGCTAGGGGAACTGTCAGATATTAAGTGGAAGGGAATGACTTGGACGTGAAAACTGCCCTCCAGACGAACAAAAAAAACCTGAATAATTGTATTCTACATGGACGGAAGATGTCTGTGTGTGTTTTTCTTTTTTATTTAATCGAAATGGACTCCCTTTTGTTCTCTGTATGTCTGTTTGTTTGACTGTCTGGTTGCCCCCCCTCCCCCTCTCTCTCTCTCTCTCTCTCTCTCTCTCTCTCTCTCTCTCTCTTTGTCTCTCTCTCTCTGTCTCTCCGTCTCTGTCTCTGTCTCTCTGTCTCTCTCTCTCTCTCTCTCTCTCTGTCTCTCTCTCTCTCTCTGTCTCTCTCTCTCTCTCTCTCTCATAAGAAAGAGATTGAGCAAGTTGTTGGCTGCAGTGGTGTAGGTTGTTCTGTGTCCAGGGGAATACGACAATGTCGAACAGAAAGATAATTCTCTGTGAAAACAAAACATAAACAGGTTGACCTACCTACGATTTTTTCCGAATGTAAGTGTGATTGTGTGTGTGTGTGTGTGTGTGTGTGTGTGTGTGTGTGTGTGTGTGTGTGTGTGTGTGTGTGTGTGTGTGTGTGTGTGTGTGTGTGTGTGTGTGTGTGCGTGTGTGTGTGTTTATGTGTGCGTGTATGTGTGTATGTGTGCGTGTGTGCGTACGTGTGTACGTGCGTGCGTGCGCGTGTGTGTGTGTGTGTGTGTGTGTGTGTGTGAGTTGTCCCGACCCAACCTGCTCTCACAAATTAATGATCTTACTGTCACTGTAACCTCGTTTTAACCCGGGCTAAAATGAATGTTCAACTCCAGATGCACCCATGTTCCACCCTGTTTGCTGCTAAGCCTCTGGAAACCAGATACGGGTGCTAAATTGTGATATTCAAGACCACCCAATAGAAATAGTCTCTTCGCTATTAATTGCACGACGGTCTGTCTCGTCTGTAAACCAGGGTTTACCAACGTGCGTATAAACGCTATCGCTAGATAGAATGTTAATCAACGTTGCTCGTTAACATGTTTTAATCTATGATGAGGGTTTTAAAGTGGAGTGCTATTTCTAATGAGGTTATTTTTGGTGTGTATGGGTCCATGGTTGGGTTGAAGGGGCCAGGAGAGATAGAGGGAGAAAGTAAATATTTGTTTCTGTCTGTCTGTCGTCCCGTCTGACTGCCTATGTCTGCCTCTTTGCCTGTTTCTTTGCTCATCTGTATTTCGAAAGCTGCTTAGGAACTGATTATGCATTTCTATGATATGATATGTATATATATATTACAACAAAAAAGCTATGACTATTTCCATACTGTTGTACGAGACTAAACGTTTTGCTCCTCTCGTTGGGTGTGCTCGGCATACATTGATTCCCGTATACAGTGGAACCCCCTTTTTAAGACCCCCCAATTTAAGACTTCCTCTTTTTTCAAACCCTGTTTTCTCGGACTTTCTCTTAATAACTTCTTTAAGATTACCCCCGTTTTAAGACTCCCTCCTGATTAAGACCCGATTTGCTGAGATTGTTGGAGGTCTTAAAAGGGGGGTTCCACTGTTTTAAAGATCGAGTTCACCACCAAAGATCTTTCAAGATTTTTACACAGGATAAGAGCATACTTTCACTGGGACATATACCAAAAATCAGGAGCCTGGCTGCATGAAATGCAGAGTGGCCGGGACTTCTTGCAGAATTACGCCTAATGTGAGAGAATCACTGTGATAATGAACTTCCAAAAAATGAAACGCCTAATGGTGACTCATTTAACACACGGAGATCAACAATTGTGACAGCGAGCCGACCTTACTGTAAGGAATATATATATATTCGTTTGTACCTTTGACAACAGCAGATAGCCGTCTTGATTCATCACACTTCGTCACTGTTGACGTTCAACCATGTCCCTCATAAAGAAAATGCATTGTCAGCAATCAGAGGCATGATTGAGCGGAAGATAACATTTATTTCTTCAGTTATTTTTGTCTTGAAACACGGTTTTGATCGGGCGTTTTTGTTCAGCATGCCTTTAGCTACGAAGTGAATCAGCGAAAATTATCTGTTATAATTTATTTCGGCCTCTGTGTTCTAAGTTTGTCACTCCCTGTCTCAGTCTGTCTGTCTATCTGTCTGTCTGTCTGTCTGTCTGTCTGTCTGTTTGTATGTCTGTCTCTGTTTCTTTGTGTGGTTCTGTGTGTCTCTGTGTGTCTGTCTCTCTCTACCTCTCAGTCTTTTCCTCTCTTTTCTATTTTGTTCCGGCGCTTGTGAACCTGATCGTCATATATTTCATCAGGTTGATACAGAGATCTGTCGTCTGCTTGGCCGCCGTGTCTCGCCTTTGTTCTCACACATCAAACTGTCAGGGTGATGTCAGAGGGCCCGGAAGACAACTTTTCTGCATGCATTACCCACAATTCGTGTTCCTCCCCCCTCAGCAAAGACCTTCATATGTCAGCTTGTTTTATCTCAGCCACCGTTCTATGTCACGTTAAAGGCACGGTCCATCCCGTGTGAATGATTCGGCTCACCATCTGAGATCTGGCTAGGCTTTTACATGGAACAAGAACACCCATCTGAGATCTGGCTAGGCTTTTCCATGGAACAAGAACACCCATCTGAGATCTGGCTAGGCTTTTACATGGGACAAGAACACCCATCTCAGATCTGGCCAGGCTTTTCCATGGGGCAAGAACACCCATCTGAGATCTGGCTAGGCTTTTCCATGGGACAAGAACACCCATCTGAGATCTGGCTAGGCTTTTCCATGGGACAAGAACACCCATCTGAGATCTGGCTAGGCTTTTCCATGGGACAAGAACACCCATCTGAGATCTGGCTAGGCTTTTCCATGGGACAAGAACACCCATCTGAGATCTGGCCAGGCTTTTACATGGGACAAGAACACCCATCTGAGATCTGGCCAGACTTTTACATGGGACAAGAACACCCATCTGAGATCTGGCTAGGCTTTTACATGGGACAAGAACACCCATCTGAGATCTGGCCAGGCTTTTCCATGGGGCAAGAACACCCATCTGAGATCTGGCTAGGCTTTAACTGGGACAAGAACACCCATCTGAGATCTGGCTAGGCTTTTCCATGGGACAAGAACACCCATCTCAGATCTGGCCAGGCTTTTCCATGGGACAAGAACACCCATCTGAGATCTGGCTAGGCTTTTCCATGGGACAAGAACACCCATCTGAGATCTGGCCAGGCTTTTCCATGGGACAAGAACACCCATCTGAGATCTGGCCAGACTTTTACATGGGACAAGAACACCCATCTGATATCTGGCCAGGCTTTTCCATGGGACAAGAACACCCATCTGAGATCTGGCCAGGCTTTTACATGGCACAAGAACACCCATCTGAGATCTGGCCAGGCTTTTACATGGGACAAGAACACCCATCTGAGATCTGGCCAGCCTTTTCCATGGGACAAGAACACCCATCTGAGATCTGGCCAGGCTTTTCCATGGGACAAGAACACCCATCTGAGATCTGGCCAGGCTTTTACATGGGGCAAGAACACCCATCTGAGATCTGGCCAGGCTTTTCCATGGGACAAGAACACCCATCTGAGATCTGGCTAGGCTTTTCCATGGGACAAGAACACCCATCTGAGATCTGGCCAGGCTTTTCCATGGGACAAGAACACCCATCTGAGATCTGGCCAGGCTTTTCCATGGGACAAGAACACCCATCTGAGATCTGGCCAGACTTTTACATGGGACAAGAACACCCATCTGAGATCTGGCTAGGCTTTTACATGGGACAAGAACACCCATCTGAGATCTGGCCAGACTTTTACATGGGACAAGAACACCCATCTGAGATCTGGCCAGACTTTTACATGGGACAAGAACACCCATCTGAGATCTGGCTAGGCTTTTACATGGGACAAGAACACCCATCTGAGATCTGGCTAGGCTTTTACATGGGGCAAGAACACCCATCCACTTGAACACATACCAAACATCTTAAAAGGAATATACAAAGTCTTGAAATTCTCACAAGAGAAATAGCAATTTACAGACGATTCACATGCAAACAAAATAAATAGCAACAACGATGCTAGATCAGAGACACAATGTGAAACGGAATAAACACCAGAGCTTTTAGTGCGGACAAACAAACAAACAAGCAAACAAACAGACAGAGCGAAAGCTATATACACACCGAAATATACGGGGGTGTAACAAGTAGGCTGAAGAAAAGTGGACTTTACACGCACAAGCCGGTAAATGTGAAGGGACTTTGATTTTCCACGGCTATTTTCGTGACGGGGAGAGACTTAATTGCGTGGCAGGAAGGCCTCCAGTGGCATAGATTAACCGAGAAAAGGGCGATTTATTAGCCAACGTTATGCAAACAATATCACGGATGTACGATAAAAGGGAATGTGTTTCTCAAGCTAAGTGCTAACCTGAGACAGAGTCCCTGTCACTGCTCACAGCCTAGTTTGATCCATTGCTAATTCATCATCACCATCTTAGTCGCCAATTTTCGCTGTAACAAGGAGAACAACAAAATTAGTTTTACCAATAGTTTATTCGAGATGATTTTAGAATTAAGTGGGTTTAGAAACACGAAAATACCCAGCATGCTTCCCCCCAAATCGGCGTCTGTCTGCCAAAATGGCGGGGTAACAATTAACGGTCATACACGTGAAAACCCACTCGTGCAAAAACATGAGCGAACGTGGGAGTTTCAGCCCATGAATTAAGAAGAAGAAGAAGAAGAAGAAGACAAAGAAGAAGAAGAAGAAGACGAAGAAGAAGAAGAAGAAGAAGAAGAAGAAGAAGAAGAAGAAGAAGAAGAAGAAGAAGAAGAAGAAGAAGAAGAAGAAGAAGAAGAAGAAGAGGAGGAGTGCTTTAATAATCTTTCAAGATGGTTGTTTATTTGTGCTGTACTTACCTGTATAGTTTCATTGCATGTTACTTTGGAGGCAAGCCACAAGCACATTACGTACATTACCCTCTTTCTCCATGGTTCTTTGCTGTGTTGCGTCTCAAGGAAGAAAAAGTTATATTAATCAAATAAATTATAGAAATTAATTAAACACCTTTAGTCTCAACATGCAAACGATTATATACTACATCCACACAACATCAGCTTATATGAGTACTTCCTGTGTGACTGTCTTGAAACTCAAACATGGTGCCGCGTTTATTGATTTATTCGGGCACCTATATTCCCTCTTCAGAGAAAACTCACCACTACTTTTCTCTTACTGTGCTTTCAGATAGGCCCAGGGATTTAACAACATCGGCGTGCTGCCGGGTCTTTAGAGAAGGCTCACCTTTATACTTTTTTTCTCTTGTGCTTTTTTTAAAGTGGTTTTTTTTAGATCTGTTTGTCGCGTTCATGGCCTTATTCGGGCATTTATTTTCCGTCTTATAAAAACTCACAACTACCCTCATCTTATCTTGCTTTCAGATGGGTTCAGGAATTGGCCAACATCCACGTGCCAGAGAAGGCTCACCTGTTCTCTCCTCTTGTGATATTTGCAGTTGGTTGACGTGGTCTATTTGTCGCGTGTATGACCTTATTCGGGGTGATCAGAAGCACATTAAACTAGATAGTATTCATAGACTTGTGGGGTGATCTATTTTCCGCCTTCATAGAAAACTCACAACTTCCCTCCTCTTTTCTTGCTTTCAGATGGGTCCAGGGATTGGCCAATTCACACATGCTAGAGAAAGCTAACCTATATTCACCTTTTGTGCTTTTTGCAGTCGGTCGACGTGGTCTGTTGATCGCGTGTATGACTTCCTTCGGGCATCTATTTTCCGCCTTCATAGAAAACTCACAACTCCCCTCCTCTCAGTTTTCTTGCTTTCAGGTGGGTCCAGGGATTGGTCAACACACGCACATTCTCCTCTTGTGCTTTTTACAGTAGGTGGACGTGGTCTGTTTGTCACGTGTATGACCTCACTCGGGCATCTATTTTCCGTCTTCATAAAAACTCTTTTCTTGCTTTCAGATGGGTCCAGGGATGGCAAACTTCCACGTGCTACCTGCCTTCAGCGCCGTGCTGGTGGGGCTGGTGGCGATGGTGGTCGCCACCTCCGGCAACAGCAGCGACATTCTGGCCACCAACGCCAACGCCAGCTACAACGACACTGCGGACTTTGAGATGGATCTGGACAACTCTAGCATTCCCAGCGAGATCAAGCCAGAGGTGAGAGTGTGCTGATTGGAAAGTAAAAAAAAAAAGTTTAAAAACAGCAATTGAAATGCACGTGTAGAGGAGAAAATGCTCGACCGACTCGCCTCTGTTGTCCTCTTAACACAACTTTCTTTACTTAACCCGTTCTATGTGGGGATTATTTACGTTCTGTTGTTCAGCAAAGATAAGACAAAGTTCTCTTTGAAGGTTTTCTCTTAGGGGTGGAGGGGGTTTTGTGTTTGTTTGTTTGTTTGTTCATTTGTTTGTTTTGTTTGTTTGCTTGTTTTGAGGCAGTAATAAAGACAGAGCATTCACAACATTCCCCATGTGTTTGTTTGAATATGTTTTTGTTTATTGATCGTTTTGTACAGACACAAATTAATAACAAGTCGCGTAAGGCGAAAATACAACATTTAGTCAAGTAGCTGTCGAAGTCACAGAATGAACGCAATGCAACGCAGCAAGACCGTATACTCGTAGCATCGTCAGTCCACCGCTCATGGCAAAGGCAGTGAAATTGACAAGAAGAGCGGGGTAGTAGTTGCGCTGAGAAGGATAGCACGCTTTTCTGTACCTCTCTTCGTTTTAACTTTCTGAGCGTGTTTTCAATCCAAACATATCATATCTATATGTTTTTGGAATCAGGAACCGACAAGGAATTAAGATGAAAGTGTTTTTAAATTGATTTCGAACATTTAATTTTGATAATAATTTTTATATTTTTAATTTTCAGAGCTTGTTTTTAATCCAAATATAACATATTTATATGTTTTTGGAATCAGAAAATAATGGAGAATAAGATGAACGTAAATTTGGATCGTTTTAGAATTTTTTTTTTTTATTTACAATTTTCAGATTTTTAATGACCAAAGTCATTAGTTAATTTTTAAGCCACCAAGCTGAAATGCAATACCGAAGTCCGGGCTTCGTCGGAGATTATTTGACCAAAATTTCAACGAATTTGGTTGAAAAATGAGAGCGTGACAGTGCCGCCTCAACTTTCACGAAAAGCCGGATATGACGTCATCAAAGACATTTATCAAAAAAATGAAAAAAACGTCTGAGGATATCATACCTAGGAACTCTCATGTCAAATTTCATAAAGATCGGTCCAGTAGTTTAATCTGAATCGCTCTACACACACACAGACAGACAGACAGACAGACACACACACACACACACACATACACCACGACCCTCGTCTCGATTCCCCCCTCTATGTTAAAACATTTAGTCAAAACTTGACTAAATGTAAAAACGAATACTCAACACTCATTTTTATCTCCCATCCCCTCCCCACACGCCAGGTGATCATTGTGGACAAGTACGTGACCATCTTCATCTACTGCATCGGTTACCCGGGCAACATCCTGTCCTTCATTGTGTGGATCCAAAAGAGGATGCGTCACTCCTCGGGCTGCTACCTCGCGGCCCTGGCCCTGGACGACTTCATCTTCCTCTCCCTGCATGTGGTGCTCGAGCTGCACATGGTCTGGGGGTTCCAGCCCCTGAACACGCCCGTCGTTTGTCAGCTCTTCCCTATTCTCTTCCTGGCGGCCCAGTACCTGGGCCCGCTGCTTGTTCTGGGGTTCACCACGGAGCGGTACATCTCGATTTGTCATCCGTTCAAGAGGGAGAAATACTGTACGGTGCGGAGGGCCAAGATGGTGATCGGGTTGCTGGTGGGGTCAGCGCTAGGTCTGAGCGGAGTCCAGGGCTACTTCTACACCATGGAGACCACGGGGGTCAACGGAACGTACGAGTGTGGTCCCAGGCATCAGGTCAGTGAGAAGGGGATGGAGGTGCATGAGAGTTGGTTGATGGTGGTTGTGGTGGTGGATGGAGGTGTGGGATGTTGTTGTTGTGGTGATGGTGGTGGTGAGGATGTTGTTGTTGTTGTTGTTTTTGTTGTTGTTGTTGTTCTTCTTCTTCTTCTTCTTCTTCTTCTTATTATTATTATTATTATTATTATTATTATTATTATTATTATTATTATTCGTTCATGGGCTGAAACTTCCACGTTCATTCATATTTTTGCACGAGTGGATGTGTACGTGTATGACCGTTTTTGCACAAGGGGATTTGTACGTGTATGACCGTTTTTACCCCGCCATTCGGGCAGCATACGCCGATTTCGGGGGATTTTCTAAATTGAATGCCCTCCGTGCAAAAAACGTACACACTTTATTCAAACAAAGATGTTTAAACCAAGAGAACCAAGTAAAAAGGGTACTTTATTTCTCTTGCTAGACCGTCCATGTTTCTCTCTACTCTTGCCAGTAAAGCAGCACTACCGTGTTTCAGCATCAGGTCATTCACACTAAAAGATTTCCATCATCCGAAACAAAGTACAAAACATTGTTAAAACAAGGCAAAACAAATTTACATTGTTAACTACATTATTCATCCTCATTTAAAAACAAATCGTCTTTACAAAAAGCAAATGTGTGTGTTGCAGGTGAGTGCGGGCGGCAACACCAGCCTGCTGATCCTGTGGAACCTGAGCATCGAGATCCTGACGTTCCTGCTGGTGCCACTGACCGTGCTCGTCCTCAACATCCTGGTGATCGCCGAGATGCAGCGCCTGTCCCGCATGGAGCAGGTCACCTTGCACGGTCACTCGCAGCGCACCTCGGCCACCACCGTCATGCTGCTCGCCGTGTCCTTCTACCTGATCATCACCACGCTGCCCGTCACCATCGCCTACACGCTCTTCTACGAGTTCGAATACAAATCCAACATGTCCCTGACAGCCGACGAGATCATCAAAGACCCGGCCTTCCAGCGCGCGGTGACGTACGAGCTGGTGCTGACCTCCATCAAGGAGTTCGGCACCACCCAGTACGCCTTCAACATCATCTTCTACGTGGTGACCGGCAAGATCTTTCGCAAGGAGCTCAAGCGGCTCTTCGTCAAAGTGCTGTGCGGCAAGCTCTCGCTGTCCATCTCCAAGGAGTACACCAGCCTCCGGAGCAGCCTCAGGAGAGACGGGTCCAAGTCAAAGACTAAGAGCACGTGGGTGTCGGTCAACGGACACTCCACCATGGCGACCAACACCACGACGGTTAGCGTCGCTCCCATCACGAACAAGAACAGTGATGTGACAGAGACGAACGTATGATTGTAGTCGAGGTGTCCTTCCGTCGTGGAGGCTTATCCGATGTGTTTTGCTGTTGATGCAAAGGAACGTTAGTTGGTGGTGAGCGTGTCCCGAAAGCTTCAACCTTGGTGGCTTTGCTGTGGCTGCCTTGGCTTATACCTTGGTAGCCGGGCTGTTGCTGCCTTGGCTTATACCTTGGTAGCCGGGCTGTTGCTGCCTAGGCTTATACCTTGGTAGCTGCGCTGTTGCTGCCTTGGTTTATGGCTTGGTGGCTTTTCTGTAGCTGCCTTGGATTTTACCTTGAATGCTTTACTGTTGCTGCCTTGACGTAAACCTTGGTGGTTTTGCTGTTGCAGCCTTGGTTTGTGCCTTGGTGGCTGTGCCGGTTACTGCCTTGGATTATACCTTGGTGTGTATGCCTGTTGCTGTCTTGGATTGTACCGTCGAGGCTTTAATATTGCCGCCTTGGCTTATACCTTGGCGGCTTTGCTGTAGCTGCCTTGGTTTATGGCCTTGGTGGCTTGCCTGGTGCATTCTTGGCGTAGGCCTGGTGCCACATTGGTCAAGAATCTCCCAAGCCCCAAATGGCTGATTGGACAAAAATCCCCAAGCGTCCAGTCATATTTGATGCTTATCAACCAGTCCAGCTTTTTACGCTGTGTAGTCACTATAATTATAGACAAACCGCAAATTTCCCACGCACTGGGGACTGAAATCATGCAATCGTACCACCCTGGTGGTACCAGTCATTGTTGTGGTGTTAAACTGCGTACACTCTCTTGTGCTGTCGTGGTCATCATATTAACCTACGTGTGTCAAGCATGGATCTTGTGGTTTTCATCGCCGAAACCCTGCTGTGCCGCTGTCTTCAACATAACCGATGTTTTCTGAGGATGGACCTCGTGGAACGTCTCAGACTTTGGCGGTTTCAACCGGTTTTGACCGGCCCAGACATGTCATGTTGTGATCGTCAGGTTTACCACGGAAAGAATTCCGTGGAATGTAAACCATACAATAAGACTGATGTTGTCGTTTTTACCAGCACATACTGCCGCCATTGTTAGACAAATCACAAAAGTTTCAAACAATCTTGTCACTAAACAATCTTGTCAAGTAAGAATCCTGAACCTAACACTGTAAGACTAATCACAGAACGGATGTGTCGTGAAGAAAGATTCTTGATTCAACTCCAATGTGTATAGTGTGTGAGGCAAAACATTGCTTGGTTAGCTACAGAGACGTACATTGTTTAAGATTGAATTCACGCATTGATACCATTTCGCTGGTTTGTTCAATAGCTGTGCTGTTATCATATAATCAACTGAAAAATAATTGTTGTGTTATGAGGACAATATCTTGAGGTACTAAATATGCTGATGAGTTTGTCCTGCAGAAAATCTCTTATACCGCATAGTCTTCTGATAAACTAAAATATCTGTTTTATTTTGTGAAGATGGAAATCACGCCGCCGTAGCTTTTTGAGTGTGTACCAGGTCTGCTTTGTTAAAGACGTCGGAATATCAACAAAACCATCGTTACGCGCTGTGGAGAAAATAGAAACATTGCTTTGCAAGAAGAAACATTAAAAGCTACAGTGCAATGAGACTACCATGCTTTCATTCTTAGCACAGACGCTTGTATGATCCTGAGGAAAACACTCATCTTCGAAGAGAAGAACTCGAGAATACAAACGCCGATTAATTGCCAGAGTTATTCTGTTCGAGGGCGAATGTGATTCAACAGGCTTTGAAACCTCATGAGCCTTACTGATATATTGAAACTCAAAATGTGTTGTTTATTGTCACGACAGAACGACTCACCGGTTAAGGTTTTTGTTTGGAGAAGTCGAAGTAATAAGGTTTTGATGGGATTTCGCAAGAAACGAGTATACATTTTTGTTAAAGATGTGTCCGTAAATATCTTCATACCATAGTTGACAGGAGAAAAAAAAGAACGTTAGCCTGTACACAGTGGGAATGTGTTGATGAATTACTTGTTCTACAGCCACCAGTAGCTTTTAGAAAAGTAATTCATTAAAAATAAATCCAACTCACCACAGCACGCAGTCAGGGCTCTGTTTTTTAGTATGTAACCAAGCGGAGGAGGGGTCTTATCCCATTTACAAGCCTGGCTGGATCTGAAACGGCGATCCGACAGGTTTTCATGAGAAGGAGTGTGTGCCTTTTAGGGATTTCTCGAACAATGTTGTTATTGTGAGCAAACGCACGAAAAAGAACATTTGGACTCATGTTTTGTCCACATACGCCTTTGGGTAACTGAACAACTTTATTATCTGAATTCACTGTTATTAAAAGGAAAGTGGAAGATTTCCTCAGTGATCAACATTGGGATGTATGGTTTGGCGGGACAGCATGAACGGCCGCGTGTATGTATGTCTCAAAAACGAGCTGACAATACCGACATACACCGTTGTTACGCTGCAAGGTTCGTTGTGGAACAATCTTCCATTTTGTTGGACTGCCCACGTTAAAATGTAGTTGTTTTCTCAAAGAGATAAACAAAGCAGAGACTATGCAGACAGAAACTAAACTGAAACAAAACTACTTACAGGCTAAACTATTCCGTGTGCGAAACTTGTATCTCCCATGGCACTGCTGTGGAGTTTATTGGCTCACGTAAGTGTAGCCTATGCGATGATAAACTTTGTCTGTCTGTGCGTGCGTGCGTGCGTGCGTGTGTGTGTGATAGAAACTTAAACATTTCCGAGTCTATGGATAAAGCTCGCATAAGAAGATTACGTCTCGGTCAAAAGTGTTTGACGTGTGTGATAGAAGACGTCACATTATGACGTAAGAGGGTTAGACGTCACGCAAAGGAATTACTGAAAGTCTCGGTCATTCTTATTGTGAGCGGGCCGAGACTAGTTGGCAGATCCAGGGTCTCGCTTCCTTGCACAGTTTCACCTATGCTTACTGTGTGTGTGTGTGTGTGTGTGTGTGTGTGTGTGTGTGTGTGTGTGTGTGACGGAGTGATTGAATTTGTGTTACTGTTTGTCGATTTCTTACGTGAGCCTTGAAGGCTTCGCCTCTTGTTACATGTTATATTAACATTGTTAATGTGTGCATACCGTTTCAGACGGTGAACAACAATATGAATATGTGCATACCGTATCAGACGAGGAACAAGAATAGGAATGTGTGCATACCGTCTCAGAAGAGGAACATGAATATGAATATGTGCATACCGTCCCAGACGAGGAACAACAATATGAATATGTGCATACCGTCTCAGACGAGGAACAACAATATGAATATGTGCGTACCGTCTCAGACGAGGAACAACAATATGAATATGTGCATACTGTCTCAGACGGTGAAAAACAATATGAATATGTGCATACCGTCTCAGACGAGGAACAACAATATGAATATGTGCTTAAACCGTCTCAGACGAGGGACAACAATAGGAATATGTGCATACCGTCTGAGACGAGCAACAACAATAGGAATATGTGCATACCGTCTCAGACGAGGAACAGCAATGTGAGTATGTGCATTTCGTCTCAGACGGGGAACAAGAATAGGAAAGTGTGCATACCGTCTCAGACGAGCAACAACAATAGGAATATGTGCATACCGTCTCAGACGAGGAACAGCAATGTGAGTATGTGCATTTCGTCTCAGACGAGGAATAACAATATGAATATGTGCATACCGTCTCAGACGGTGAACAACAATATTAATATGTGCATACCGTCTCAGAAGAGGAACATCAATATGAATATATGTGCATACCGTTTCAGACGGTGAACAACAATATGAATATGCGCATACCGTCTCAGAAGAGAAACAACAATATGAACATGTGCATAGCGGCTCCGAAGGAGAAGAATTACGAATTTGTAAATACCGTCTGTGACGAAGAATAATATTGCGAATACGTGAATTCTTGTCTTCGAAGTAGAGATCGTGTATGAAATATATTTCTTCCGTTTTCTTTTCTCCCAGTGAGGGTCTTGGAAATCAAACTATGCAATCAAACGGTGTCTACAAAACACTTCAGTTGTTATGGTGCTTCATCAAAAAAACACCACAGTAAACGTTGGTACTGTTATTGTTGTTTTCGTTCCTGTTATTGCTTGTGCATGGTGTCTCATTCTTAAGGGCAGACTATACCTGCGTACTTTCAGCGGCACAGACGACGCACTGCTTTTTATTGATGCTGCGATAGGGATTATGACGAGTACTTGGCCGTTTTCCTTTCACGCAACATGTAGCGGGCTGAGATAATCTGCAGTGCGTCGTCTGTCCTGCTGAAGTTACATATGTGAGCGCCGGGCCTTTTCTCAGAGCACATGGACTTCGTTCCAGCATTAAGAAAGCGAGAAGAAAGGTTAATTATAATGGCAGGAGCGTTTGTAAGCACTGTGCAAATGATTTAATCATCTGCTGTTGAAGACAGCTGACCTTTCCCTGAGAATCTCATGCTGCTTTCGATTTGTTTGTCAATTCAGAGAGAGAGGCCTTAAATATGGCCTACATTAATGATGTGATAAATCAATGCATTCAACCTTTTCTTTTCACCAAAGAGGTGTGTCGGATGCTGGCAAGACATTTTGTCCATGCAGGTATCTATTCTAGTGTGTGGAAAACCCGATCGCTTCTTTTGTGTCGCTCGCCATTGTCTTCGTCAACAAAGAAACAGACAACAACTGAAGAGCGAGCGAACGAAAGAAATCGTTATTCGAGATGTTCAACCCGAGATCCAGTTATGTGTCTTGTCAAAGATGTCGGGCAAAACAAAGCAACAACAAAACAAAGCAGGATCAAGGGATTTATGGTTTAATTTTCAATCAATGTTGTTTTTCCGGCACAGGAAGCAACAAACGTGCTGTCTTTCTTGTGACAGAATCAATTAAAGTCTAAAATTGTTCTGAACGTGATACAGGGTGATTTCTCATTTTCTTTCTTTTTCTGTTTTTTTTTTCTCTTCTTTTCTTTCTTTCTTTCTTTCTGTTTTTCCTTTCAGTCTTTCTTTCTTTCTTTCTTTTTTTCTTTCTTTCTTTCTTTCTTTCTTTCTTTCTTTCTTTCTTTCTTTCCTACCTTTTTTTCTTTCTTTCTTTCTTTCTTTCCTACCTTTTTTTCTTTCTTTTCTTCTTTCTTTTATTTTTTTTTCTTTCTTTCTTCCTTTCTTTCTTTTTTTCAATCGTTGGATCTATTAGTCTACGTTCGCCGCTTTTCAGCAACTCTTGACACTCATTTAGGGAATTAAGTGACCGGGAAAATAGACAGCTACACAACGTAGGCATGTTTCTTTTAGTGTTGACATATTTTGAGTTTGCTATTTATTTCTAATATGATAAATGGTTGAGAATAGTTCTGACCAAGCTCGAACCTGCGGGCGATGCTATGAATTCAATTTGCTGTACACTGATTGGTTATTGCTTTACTGACTGAGGTCAAAGCCTCATTATTTGACAAATGATTTCCATACACGTGATGTGCCTCGTGACTCTGGATGACCCACGTTGCTATGGAATCAATGACCTTGACTGTGGGGAGACTCCGGTGACAGTGAATGAATATATGTTAATTATTGTTTGTGAACATAAGCGTTTACATCGTCCTTATCGTCTGTATTTGTTGCAATAGCTTGATTCTGCTCGTGTTCATTATTATGTAAAGCTGATTGTTACTTGTTTTGCGAATTAATTAAAGTGACTTTTTTTTTTTACTTGTACGATATGCTTACCGGTTTACATGACTTCTCGCATGATTACTTTTTCTGTTAAAAATGTTTGTTTTAGGCGGTGATGACTATCGACTTTATCAACTTGTCATCGTCATCAATGTAATCATATTCATCGTTATGATCGTCATGCCATTTTCCTCAAAACCATTACTGTCTGGTTATCGTCGTCGTCTTATCGTCGTCATCATCATCATAATACCATCATAATATCATCATCATAATCATCATCATAATATCATCATCATCATCATAATCATCATCATAATTTCATCATTATCATCATCATAATATCATCATCATCATCATCATCATCATCATCATCACAAGCCTTCAGTCGTCATTGTGTTAAAATGTCTCTGCCCTTCTCAAGCAACTGAAACCGTTCTCGTCACACAAACTATACGTTAAAACTTGTTTTTAAATATATTATATGAAAGTTAATGTAAAAAACAATTTTACGAAAAACATAAATGTTATTGTGCAATATTCAAGTTGACATTTTCATAAATTTATTTCTGTGTTCCTTTTTTTCCTTTTTTCTTTTTTTGTGTGCATATGAGAGTCTCTAAATGTCTTGTGCGATCGCAGAACTCCCACTTGTATCGTAAGATCCGTTTCTGTTCAGACATAGACCTATATATAGGTCCCTGGTTCAGATGAGTCTGCAGTTGGATGCTCTAATCTCCGTATCAGACGAGTAAGCGAGTTTAAGCGTGGTGTAGGGTCCACGGGGGCCCTTTCACCGGAAGGGATACGTGAGGCTTTGAGGTGTATAAGAGGGAGAGGAGACCCGGGTTAAAGGTATTTTAGCATATCACCACACACATGTCCCTAATAGGAAATTCCCTGTGTGAACGTTAAGCCCTATCCTTTAAGGTTAAATGTAGCTTCCTTCGTGTGTAAAACATCATGTAAGCCAACACAGATGTGTCCATGCTTGTGCACAGCATGAGAGAATCCTTCCACTTGGACGCATACTACAAATCAACAGTCTGACTGCTTCATGTAAAGATTGGGATTTTTTCTGAATGCACAATTTGTCTAAATGTATTACGCAGACTAACATACGCGTAAGCTAAGAAATGAATTCAGCAAAGTGGCTTACTCTGCGCATAAGGCAGCCGGGCTCCAGGCTCTTTGGTAGGTGTCCCAACAGAAGAATGCTCTATGTAAACGCCTGGATGGATCTAATTTATGCTGATCATAAGGGTAGTTATGTGGAAAAGAAGGAACGATGGAAATGTACTTCTCAGCGAACATTCAGCCTTTAAATATCTTTCCTACGTATTCGTGGGGCCCAAAGAGCCCTATAATAAAAGCACAGCAGATATAGAGAGAAAGAAACATAAACGTTTGGCGAAAATATCAACGTCGTGACATGCGAAGAGATCAAATTCATCTTTCTTCTTGCCCTCATATTTTCAGATTCTAAATTAGAAGATGAAGTGAAAGGATATCCTACCTGTACGTTGGATGACGGATCGAGAGTGCTGACAATACGTTTGTTTATTTTGTTTCTTTGACACAGCTCAGATAAAATACTGAAGCGACTGATTTTTGTTTGTTTTGTTTTTGTTCAATAAAAAGTGAATTCAGTAGGCTAAATTGAGAAAAGCTACATATCAAAGGTGGAACATCGACAGCTGGCTACTTTGACCAGCCTTAAATCTAACACACACACACACACACACACACACACACACACTCACGCACGCGCGCGCACGCACGCACGCACTCACTCACGCACGCGCACGCACGCACGCACGCACACACACGCACGCACACACACACACACTCACTCACTCACACACACACGAACGCACACACGCGCACACACACACACACACACACACACACACACACGCGCACACACACACACACACACACACACACACACACACACACACACACACACACGCGAAGCATCATACCACCGTACATATAATTTTTTTCAAGAAATAAAAACTTTGTGTGAATTATTCACCCCTCAGTCTAGAGACATGGTGCTTGCTGCCGCGCGAGCCGAGAAAATTTTCCCTCCTTATCTTTGCTGCGCTGGCCGCAAAACCCCTCCGCGCGGAGGTGTTTACAGACACATCGTACGCAGGGTGCCCTAACATTTTTGTTTTTGCTGCATAGATTAAAACTCACCCATTCAAGACAAACCCCAAAACAAAAAGAAAGATCCAAACAAACTAAAAGAAAAAGCATAGCACAATAAATCCAACGTCTTTCTTTTGTAAACAAATACGCAAAACTATATTCCCATAAACATCAGTCAAAGTGTACAGAGAATACCATATGGTAGAAGAATTTTGTTGTCAGATTAGAAATCGTTGACATTTACCCCTCTGAAAACATAACAAATAATTGGCTTTCATAATGAACGCTTTGCAAAAAGTCAAAATAATTGTCTCTCCAGTTTGTTCTCGGTTTGTGTGTGTGTGCGTGTGTACGGAAAAAAAAGACATAAGGAAGGAAGGGTAAAACCGAAGAAGAAAAACACAGAAAAGGGATAAGGCAAAACAAAAAAAAAGAGAAGCGAATAAATTAGCTGGAGTTAGTTATAGCGTATAGCAAATGTTTAAGGGAGAGATATAGTAACGACCAGCCCCGTGTTCTGCGCACAGGCCATTAAGTTTGTTCTGTCAACAGTAAGAAGAAACTGAAGCAGCGAACACACAGAAGTGGTATGTGACACCGCGGCAATATCTACGAGTTTCATTAACGGTGCAACCCTATAGCACTTCATTTCGTTTCCTTTTTACATGTTTGTTTTCTGTAAATGCCACTCCCTGGTATCTTCTTTTCTTTTAAGACAATGTCCTTCCCATGAAAACAGTTCCGTTCACCAACTGAGATCTGGCCAGGCATTAACATGGGATACGAACATCCTTCCGCTTGAACAAATACCAGAATTCAACATCCTGACTGCTTCTTGTGCAGAGTAGGTATTTTGTTGAAGAATCAAATTCGCAGACTGACTACAGATGGTTATGATATGATATGTTGACAGACTGGTACTTAGGCTGTTGAGCCTTTGTCTGATCTTTTGATCAGTTGCTATCCTAGCCTAACTTTGAGCTAGGTAACCTACACGATTTTTTGACCGTGGCCTATTCTATCAACTTTTTCTTGGCTGGTGGGAATTTGTAGTGAGAGGCATACTGACATTTGGGCTATACATATAGTCTTTCAGTGCATTGTCCAAGCGATTTTTGAAACTGTTCATTGTCGGCGCTTCTACCACATTCTTGTCCAAGGAGTTCCATGTGTCTATGATTCTGTTCGTGAAGAAAGATTGTCGGAGAGCTGTTCTGCATTGTTTCTTCTTGAGCTTGAACTGATGTCCACGGGTATTACACAGGCTATTCAGCTCCAGTGGGTTCTTGCAATCGTAGTATCCATGCATGAATTTGTATGCTTCAATCATGTCTCCCCGGATACGCCTATAGCACATGCTTGGAACTTTCAAGACTCTCAAACGCTCTTCGTAACTCAAGGTCTTCAACCCTGGGATACACCTCGTGGCTCTTCTTAACACACTTTCAATCAGATTTCTATATGATTTAATCCACAATATCTTGATTGTGGAAAAGAGACACAGTCTAATTCTATACACAGACTAAGTCCTTTTTCTTAAGTGAAAGGAATTTCCTCGCCTAACAGACTGTTTAAAATCGTGCCAAGAACTGGGATTTTATTATCTCAAGTAAAAGCCTGGAAAAAAAACACAATAATGGCGGATATGATCGTTCACATGGTGTTGAACTATAACTATCTTATGGAGACCACCCCAAAAGTACAGTGACTCCATTTCCCTGTCGGCGTTGCTGGTCCAACGTCATAACATGTAAGCACAGACTGTTGATGTATTTCTTTTTCCTGTCTGTCCACTTTCATCCACACAAATTGTATAATGTCCAAACGTCAGCACTAGACAGGTCGAGAGGAAGGAAAATGTACACATAGACAAACATTATATGATATGATATGATGATGATATGATATGTTGACAGACTGGTACTTAGGCTGTTGAGCCTTTGATCTTTTGATCAGTTGCTATCCTAGCCTAACTTTGGGCTAGGTAACCTACACGATCTTTTATAGCTGCTAGTCCAATCATGGAGATGTTGCCAATTAAAGTTGAACTTTTACCTTAGCCATTTCTTGCAAGGATCGCTTTTACGAGTAGTCCGATTCACAATCTAGAGCCTCCTTATTTTTCCAAATTTAACTTGCATAATATAATCCATGCTTGACACACGAACCAGTATTTAAATTCCTTAACACTGGTGACAGCTTCAACACGATTTAATGATAGTAATCGTGAACCTAGCACAGAGATAGCAAAATGAGGGCACACAGGCTTCAGTATAGGCATGGCTGAATAAACCCTAAACCCCTAAGCTGCAAAAACCGAATTCATAATTGGACCGCAGATCTTTAAAGAACGTTTTCTCTAGTGCTACAAGTTACTGTTACCACGTAGGTTTGACACTAACGTATAGTTCCTAAAGGGACTCCTGTACAGAGCAAGCAATGAAAACGGAAAGGATTTACTTTGTTCAGGCTAGTATTGCTTGTTCATATATAATGAGCTGGGCGCTACAACCACTTATGTATAAAATCCATTCTCTCTATTTCTAGCATAATGGTTACATTTTTCAGGATGTTAAAAAACCCACTTGTATTTAATTAAGGTGCACAGAGTATTTACTGAAGATAGAGATTGCTGTAAGGCGTTGAGAGAATATGCAGGCAATACATATTTCACCGGCTGATATTAAAACTGATCATTTTGCAGAAATCCATCAACAACGCACGCATTCACATCAATAGATGATGTGATGGCGTGCAGGATAAAATTATCATTCAGTTGAAACTACTTGCACTGCCTTGGCTAATACGCAATGTGTGCGTGTATCACACACACACACACACACAAACACACTCCACACACGCACGCACGCACACGCACACAATCACACACACGCATGCCCTAAGGTTCTTTTTTGTGCAGCGTCGCATACATTTCATTCTGATTATCATAATTTAACTTGTGTCGATGCGGCAGGCTTCCAGCTGTTTGTGACTAATGTTATGTGATGCATTTATTATTTGCCTATGTGCGTGTTTACGTTCTCTGTTGGCAGTTTTGTGTCCTTATGTGCTCAAACTTAAAACGAAAAGTATACACATTATAATCACACAAGCAAAAAATATATATCGCAGCATGTTGTTTTTAAGTTGTATCATTTCGATGTGCTTTTTACGAGTCTGTCAATGAATATGTTGTTTTGGGCTCGGACTCTTTTTGCGTGCTATTATTGTTATTAAAAAAAACATGTTGTCCCTCCATTACAGAATATTTGTGTTATCAGTCAGAGAGAGAGAGAGAGAGAGAGACAGACAGACAGACAGACAGACAGACAGAGACAGAGAGACCGAGACACAGCAAGACTGCGTGTGTTTGTTTCTGTGTAATTATGTGAGCTGTGTGTGTGTGTGTGTGTTAGTTTGTATATGTGTGTGTGTATGTTGGTATGTGCGTGTGTGTGTGTGTGTGTGTGTATTAGTGTGTGAGCAGGCACACTTGAATGCATAAAAAGTCAGACACTCGTTATCATGTCCATTTTGCTCTTGTTCTGTCATAAAGTTTACAATCTCTCTCCTTCACATAGTGGATATTAATTATGCCGTTTGGTATTTAGCTAACATTGTACAGTACTTTTGTTGCGCACGTTATTCTGTAAATAATCATCACAAGAGGGATCACTGATCCATAAAGCGATTACAAATTTCGTCATCTAGTCCCTCTCTTTCATTCTTTCTCTCAATCAGCCGACAAAACAAACAAAACTGCCACATTTGATATGAACTGGATGTTCAGAAAATGATCTTTGAGATGAAATCAACATATCATTAAAGACAAGGTCAAATAACATAAAATGCAGCCATCAAAGCAAAGAAAACACACTCCAGCAAAAAAAAATGTAAAAGCAGTACAGAAACCACATCTTAAACTTCATCACGACATCCAACAGTCTGTTGTGTGTTTCTGGGATCATGATCTTTTTACATTTCAATTTCTTTCTATCTTGTTTTAATATTTTCTTGTTCTTTTTATTGGGATTGAGGAGTAGAAGATGTGGGTGTGTGGATATAAGATTGTGATACAAGCAGTATGAGTGATGCCCCTTTGCAAGCAGCATGTGTGTCCTTGAACTGCACTTCAACTTTGGTAAAACTCATATGTGAACATCACTCATCCTTCTAACAAGCAAAGGGTGAAGGTTAAAAGCTCTTCTAAAGTTTGAAATTTTTCAATTAACTTTAAAAACTGACATTTCCAACACTGTTTTGAAGCTTCCTTCTCGTTTGGCTGAAAAAAAGGTGTAGACAGGTTTATGCATAGTTACAAAAAGGCCATACATGCCAAACTTTGATTAGAAAAAAAAGAATAAAATAAAAGAACTCTACACAGAAAAATCCCAGGCCCACCAAAGTTCAAATAATCCGCAATATGTACAGAAAGTTGGCATATTGATTTTTTCATATGTACCGACATTGTGTTTCAAAGCATTATAGACAATTCAAAGTTAAAACTTAGGTGTGCACAATGAAATGAAAACGTGGGGTTTTTTTTTTCACACAACATTAAATGACCAATCTGAACCATCACAATACTGTAAAGTTCTGTCAGTTCAATAGAGCAAAAAAAACCAAAAAATACAAATAAAAACAATTTACGATTTGAATAGTGAACGACACACAAGCAGCACACTACCAACTGTACACATTCACACAAGTACACCTACAAGCACCCAGATAACACAGGAAGCTTATTTCCATATCTATTTACAATGGCAAAGACGGAGCACTATATATTTCATACACAAAATAAATAATGTACAGCACTCGCACAAGCTGTTTCTGTGAAGAATAAAATAAAATTAAAAAAGCTTCAATGGATAAAACAAAAAGAGTAAAAACAACAAATATCAAACTACAGTACCAACCAGCTTGAAACACTCAACACTCAAAGATTCATGCCCAACACAAACAATCATCAAAAAACATTTAGACTTTACAATCTCATTTACTCAGGAAAATATACAAAGCAGTCAAGACACTACTTAGCTTAAAAACACCGGTGTGGGTCTTGTTTCAGCGTTGTATTTATTACAAGTGTTTTGCCAATAATGACATTGATTAGGACACAATACTGCTCGTTTAAAACATATTACACAAGTACATGTACAGCGGTACCTGCCATGAACACCCTTGGGACCAGCTAAACGTGTCCCTACACTGCAGGTGGCCTGTCATTTTTCTTTCTTTATTTGGTGTTTAACGTCGTTTTCAACCACGAAGGTTATATCGCGACGGGGAAAGGGGGGAGATGGGATAGAGCCACTTGTTAATTGTTTCTTGTTCACAAAAGCACTAATCAAAAATTTGCTCCAGGGGCTTGCAACGTACTAGTACAATGTATTACCTTACTGGGAGAATGCAAGTTTCCAGTACAAAGGACTTAACATTTCTTACATACTGCTTGACTAAAATCTTTACAAAAATGGACTATATTCTATACAAGGAACACTTAACAAGGGTAAAAAGAGAAACAGAATCCGTTAGTCGCCTCTTACGACATGCTGGGGAGCATCGGGTAAATTCTTCCCCCTAACCCGCGGGGGGGTGTGGCCTGTCATGACAGGTATTTTTTTGTAGAGATAAGAGACAAAGGGACCCCAGAATGTGTCCTTTGAGGGAGGTGTCCTCTCATCAGAGGGGCCCCACATCGCAGGTACCACTGTACAACCAAAATGAGTGTAGAATTCAAATGGGAAGTGTCTATCACAAGCTGCTAAACCTTGACATTATCCTTTCAATTGAAATCATCAGCGCTAATTGTATTCCCCATAAGCGTATACCTATGTGATTCACATCACTTTACTGTGCTGGAAATGATTCTGAGTTGTAAAATAAAACATTCACAGCATTCAGAAAGCTACATCTCTTAATACTCAACACAATCACAAGTGGCTGAGATTAAGACATTGAATATCTGAAGTAAAGACTGAAATCATCTGATACCTTAAACTTGCAGGTCTTTCAAAAATAGTTTCTGAGTTACACAATGAAACTAAAGAAACCCTCATGAAAGTGTTGTTTTTTTGTCGTAGTTTTTTGATTGTACAAATTGCCAGAATCCAGCAAATCCATCCCCACTCCCAGTTTGGCCATGAACTCCTCTCTAATTCCCTCTCTAAACCCCTAACAATCCCTCCCACCCCCAACCCCCCTCCCCCGCTGTCCGGGTAGCTTCATATGCCCTCACTGCTTTTCTTTGCAACCTGTATCAATACAACTTACACCACTTGAACACAGAACCAGATGTCCCAATGATTTTGATTCCCAGTTGCATCCTTACCCATGTCAGTATCATTCATTTCAAAGACAAGATTGTTTACACGATCTCAGCACTGCAATAACTAATCCCTTCCTTCTCATCTCTAAAATAACCATGCTAAGAATCTTAGTCCACCTTTAATGCCTCATTAGATACTTCAATGTCCCTCTCAACATACCCTAATCAATAAATAAAACAATCACAGACCAAAGCAATACAAGTTTTTCTCACCAAACTCCTGAGTGAACCATGACACCTTGTTCTAATTTCTTCAGAGAAAAATGTCTTTTTTGATTAACTGATCAATAGTAATCCATTGAAAGGGTTCCTCCAGTTCAATAAACTCAACGGGGCGGGGATGTAGCTCAGTCGGTAGCGCGCTGGATTTGTATCCAGTTGGCTGCTGTCAGCGTGAGTTCGTCCCCACGTTCGGCGAGATTTATTTCTCAGAGTCAACTTTGTGTGCAGACTCTCCTCGGTGTCCGAACACCCCCCGTGTGTACACGCAAGCACAAGACCAAGTGCGCACGAAAAAGATCCTGTAATCCATGTCAGAGTTCGGTGGGTTATAGAAACACGAAAATACCCAGCATGCTTCCTCCGAAAGCGGCGTATGGCTGCCTAAATGGCGGGGTAAAAACGGTCATACACGTAAAAGCCGTTGGAGTTTCAGCCCATAAACAAACAAACAAACAAATAAACTCAACAATGAGTCTTCCCCATCTCAACATTTTATCCAGCAGGAGTTTCCAGAAGTTTCACAATCAACAGAACAAACTCAAAGACAGCTTGTGTAAAAAAAAGAACAAGAAAGTTGTGTGTTCACCACATGTGAATAATAAAGCCAAAGTATTTTCAAGAGTTCCATTTTACATCAGGAGTGACAGACTCTGTCACCCTTATTTGGGGGTCTTTTTCCCACAGTGTGTGTGTGTGTGTGTGTGTGTGTGTGTGTGTGTGTGTGTGTGTGTGTGTGTATGTGTGTGTGTGTGTGAGTGTGTGTGTGTGTGTGTGTGTGCGTGTGTGCGTGTGTGTGTGTGTGTGTGTGTGTGTGTGTGTGTGTGTGTGTGCATGTGCATGCACGCAGGTGCGTAATGCGTGCATAAGTGATACATGCATGGGTAATGTGTGTGTGTGTGTGTGCCCATGCGCGCAAGTCCATTATCTATGGAAAAAGATGGATTTGGGAGCTAAACCATGAGTTTCACATCGGAGTCAAGGAGTGACCTGATGTTGCAGATGAACATCTGTGTGTTTGTCTGAGTGTGTCTTTTTGTGTGCTGGGGAAAAGGAAGTTCTTTGTTTGTCTTTGTTTAGTATCTTATTTCATCTTATTTATTTTTGTTTTTGTGTGCATGGGTTTTTTGTTGTTATTTTGTTCAGTTTTTATTTTAATTTCATTTCTTATTCTAGTTTGTGATTCTTTTTTTTTTTTGAAGAAGGGAAATGTAAGGTCTAGTCCATGAGCTCGACATCCGAGTCGAGGGGTCCCTCAGCGTTGCGTGTGAGCATGTAGTTGTCCATGTCGATGGAGCGGCAGTGGTGGATGGCGTAGCGTAGTCGCTCGGCCATCACCTCAATACTGCTGTACATGGGCAGGCGTAGCTGGAAGAAGCACGTCTGGGACGTGGGCAGGGAGTCCAGACCCTGGGGCAACAAACAGGTGCAGAAATACGGTCAATATACAGTGGAACCCCCCTTATAAGACTGCCTCCCTAGCTTTTAAGCCCTGTTTTTTTTCAGATTTTCTGTTCATAACCTCAATAAATTTGATTTTCTCAGATGTTTAAAAGCCTTAAAAGGGGGGTTCCACTGTATAGGCATTCACTGCAAGTAAAGAACATGTAATGTACACTAGCAAGTTTTCATCTGCAACAGACAGATGGTTTGAACGTTGGTTTAATATGCTTGTTTGACAGAATGCAACGGCCCCCTCAACCTCCTCCTATGCTATTACCTACCCCCCTCATTCCCCCCCCCCCCCCCCATCCCCCCCTCTTCCTTTCCTCCCCTCCCTCCAACATCTCGGTGTCTCCACCCTCACAACACTCACCCTGTCGGACGTCATGATCTGGAAGCGTTGAGTGATGTCAGCGGGGTTGGAGGGCAGACGTGTGCGACCGGAGATGAACCTGAGGAACTGGATGCGCTCCTCATTGGTGAAGTCCTCCAGAATGGTCCAGAACCACTTGATCAGCACGTGGTTCTCATCCATCCCACGATACCTGCACATGGTTGCACAAATAAGTTCACAATAATACATACTAATAACAATACCTAATATTTTTAGAGCGCATGATACATTGCATGGTTAATCCCTGCTCAAAGCGCTGTACAATCACATAACACAAAGCATAACATTGTTTACAGTTAAATCATACGTATCAATTAAAAATTACATTGCACGACATGCACAACATGGAGTCTGTTTCCATACAGTGGAACCCCCCTTTTGAGACTCCCAATTTAAGGCTTCCTCCATTTGAAGACTCAGTGTATTCTCAGACTTTCTGTTCATAACCTCTGTAACCTTAACCCCATTTTAAGACTCCCTTCTTTGCAAAACCTGATTTTTTAAGAGTTCTTCTAAGATTTCTTGAGGTCGTAAAAAGGGGGTTCCACTGCAGTTCTCTGTTGCATCAGGAGTATAAAAACTCTGTCAGAAACTTTTTGGAGCAATTTAATTGTACCATGATCAAACCATGATCCAGTACCAATTGGGATGTTTGTTCCTCTTGGTTCAGATCTTTATTTTCTGCCGGCTTGCTGCCTGCCACAACTCTGAGATCAAACCGCCAGAAGAGTGTCTTTGGGCACAGTAACATGCATACGGTGGTTGTAAAGGTAAGTCAAGGTAATTAGCTGTAGTAGCCCTTGCTGATGGGCTGGACCACTGGACATGACATCGACAAGGATAGCTTGGCCAAACAAGACTTTCTGGCAAAAAGACATACGCTTTTTTTCACAGAACCTGAACCTGCTGCTTACACCCTTAAACCATAGGCGGCTGCGCATCGCCAAGGAAATAACAAAGAAACCATTTCTCACTCCAAGGGATGTAAGTCTATATGTGGCAGATTTTTTTGCCCAAAACATGAATTACTTCCCATGCTTTGTGTCCCAGGTCCATTTATTTGTACACAAAGTGAAAGAGCAAAACAATGTCTTGGTCCCGTCTAATGTGCTCTGAACGACTCTGTGATTCATCTCCCATTGACCTCTATTCACTTCTGTTACCAATGGGTTTTAAAACTATAACGAATGACGTCGTACTCACAACAATCACTCACACTTTCAATTCCAGGTTCGCCTCACTTGTAACAATAAAAAACAAGAAGGGCAAAGCCCATACGACTCACATGCTTGACCTTGACCTTTACATGACCTTGACCTTCAGGGTCAAGGTCAAATAACTAAACCTAGCAATGACATCATACACTAAGAACTGCTTTACACATTTTTCCTACCAAAATACATGTGACCTTGACCCAAGGTCATCCAAGGTCATGCAACACAAAGCTGTTAATTCAAGACATAGGAAGTACAATGGTGCTTATTGGCTCTTTCTACCATGAGATATGGTCACTTTTAGTGGTTCACTACCTTATTTTGGTCACATTTCATAAGGGTCAAAGTGACCTTGACCTTGATCATATGTGACCAAATGTGTCTCATGATGAAAGCATAACATGTGCCCCACATAATTTTTAAGTTTGAAACAGTTATCTTCCATAGTTCAGGGTCAAGGTCACTTCAAAATATGTATACAATCCAACTTTGAAGAGCTCCTGTGACCTTGACCTTGAAGCAAGGTAAACCAAACTGGTATCAAAAGATGGGGCTTACTTTGCCCTATATATCATATATAGGTGAGGTATTCAATCTCAAAAACTTCAGAGAAAGGAAAATTTCTAAAGTAAATTTTCATTTCATTAATATACTTACCCGAATCACATATATAGCAGTTGACACCGTCTGGTATGCTAAGGTACTGAAAGCGCTACCCATCTTTAAAGTAATTAAAGGGAAGCAACCCCACACCAAAAAAGCTGGAACTAGCATATGGTAGTGAGCTACCCCCTGGGAGTTACCTCCCATTAGCTACTTCCCATCCCACGCACGTGGCTACTTCATTCCGGCTCAGAGAAAAACCGAAACAAACAGCGGGGCAGGCGGGAGGGACTTCGATATGTGATTCGGGTAAGTATATTAATGAAATGAAAATTTACTTTAGAAATTTTCCATTAAATTACATATTCTTACTCCGAATCACATATATAGCAGATAACATCAACATGGCGGTGGGCAAGAAATAAATCAAACTCACCATCACATTCTGGACAGGAACTGGCCGGCTGCTATAAGGGCAGGTAGACCGCGAGATCCATCCTGTCTGAGTGCAGCCACGTCTCGAAGATAGTAATTAATGAAAATATCTTCTGAGCGCCAGTAAGCCGTCGAGAGCACCTCGTCAAGCCGTTGCGAGCGAAGAACGGCCAAAGACGAAGACCACGCCCTAGTCTCATGGGCTCTGGCCGAGACCAGGGGAAAGGCAGGCTGAGCCCCCCCCCCACTTGTGTGACACCAACTGTAGGCTTGCCGAATAAGGGACGACACCCACCGGGCCAACGTAACTCTTGAAACGTCTTTCTCCCTTGAAGTGAGAAGAGAGATAAACAATAGCTTTTGTGAGGAGGAACGAACCGGCTGAGTCCGAGCCAAATACAGACGTAAGGCCCTAACTGGACAGTTGACCGAATCAGGGTCATCCGGAGCCAACGCGTTGGTCAAGGCCTTGACGCGAACCAACGGAGAGGCCTGCCCCGGAGCCTGATTCTTGGCCAGGAAGTCGGGACGGAAACGAAGAGATACTGAGCCGTCCGACTCGAACAAAATGTCACCTGGCAGACCCGACAGAGCGTGGACCTCGCTACCCCGTCGGGCCGTAGCCAAAAGAACCAGAAAAAGAGTCTTGCGAGTGAGATTGTAGAGACTCGACTCGCTCAAAGGCTCAAATTCCGCGGACCGCAAGAACGCTAAAACAAGGAACAGGTCCCACTTAGGAGCGGGCAAACGAGACCGGACCTCCTTGAGAGCAGCGCCCTTAATGACAGCAGCGATCACCCCCCCCACTTGAACAGATCGGCCGATCTGCTTGAGAGTAGCAGAGATCGCAGAGCGCCGGACCCTCATAGAGGAGACGGAGGCACCCTGCGAAAACATAAACGAGAGGTGGTTGGCGACCTGCATAGAGCGAGGAGCCACTGCAACCACCCCTTTAGCGGAACACCAGGAGGCCCAGGCCCTCCAGTGCGAGGCGTATACGGACGAGGTGGAAGCCCTATGGGAGCTGCCCACCAAGTCCAGCGTCGGAGAAGACGCACCAGAGCGCCTCAGTGAGTCCCGAACAACATCCACACGTGAAGCTTCAGAAGACTGGGCTCCTCGTGTGGAATGCCTGTTCGGGGCTGCACTAATTCCCCTCTTCGCAGAGAGAGAGGAATGGGAGGACCTTGGGCGAGCCGAAGCAGGTCTGGGAACCAGTCCTGCGACGGCCAGAGGGGCGCGACCAGAAGTAGAAGGGCCGGCCCCTCCAGCTCCGCCTTTCGAATTACTCGGCCGAGTAATGGGAAAGGCGGAAAGGCGTACGCCTCCAGACCCGTCCAGGGAATGTCCAGAGCGTTCACTCGCCAAGCCTGAGGGTCCGGGAATGGCGAGACGAACACCGGGAGCCTCTTCGAGAACCTGGTGGCAAACAGGTCGACGAGAGGCTTTGGGACTTGGGTCCAAAGGCGAAGCAGTGCCCCGTGAGTGACTGTCCACTCGGACTGAAGCACCCTGCCGGAGCGACTGAGAGCGTCCGCCAGAGTGTTCAGCCTCCCTGGAAGGTACCTGGCGGAGATCGAGATGCGGTGTTGGTAACACCACCTCAAGACCTCGCAGGTCCTGTCCGAGAGAGACGGGGACCGCGAGCCTCCCTGCTTGTTGATATAAGCTGCCACTGTCGTGTTGTCTGTAAACAGACGAACATGCTTGGCCTGCAGGGAGGGCAGAAACCGGGTGAGAGCTAGAGCTACTGCTTCTAGTTCCAGCCGGTTGATATGCCACTGGCTCTGTTCCACCGACCACAGACCTGACACCGTGTGTAGGTCCGTGTGAGCCCCCCACCCCAGCAAGGACGCGTCCGTGAACAGGTCCAAGTCCGGGGGAGGCAAGGCAATCGGAACCCCTCTGCACACCCACTCCGTGTCCAACCACGGGAGGGTGGTAGACTGGAACCATCCCTGGAGAGGGACGAGGACGTTCCAATCCACCCGAGTCGAGCCCACAAACGGCTTCAGAGCTGCCTGAAAAGGACGCTTGTGTACCCGACCCAGAGGGACCAACAGAGCCATGGATTCCATCTGTCCCAAGATGGAGGCAAGAGAGCGAAGGGGCGCCTGCAGGAGGGGCAAAGTCGAGCGTATCTGAGCTTGGAGCTTGTCCACCCTCTTTTGAGAGGGGCGGACAGTCCAAGCGACCGTGTCGAAGGACATCCCCAAGTAGGTGAACGTCTGCGACGGGGTCAGCTCCGACTTTGACGCGTTGATCGAGAACCCCAACGAGTGGGCTTCCCGAAGAACCGTCTGGGTATGCTGCGTGCAGCCTGCCTGGGACTGGTTCAGAACGAGCCAGTCGTCCAGGTAAACCCGCAGGCGGATACCCTGAGACCTCACCAGAGCGCCCAGCTGTCGGACCACCATGGTAAAAATCCATGGTGCGAGCGACAAACCGAAAGGGAGGGCGCGGAACTGGTAGACCTGCTCGTCCCACCGGAAACGAAGCCATTTCCGGTCGGACGGATGCACCAGGATGTGAAAGTATGCATCTGTCAGGTCTATGGAGGTCGCCCAATCTCCTGGGCGGAGAGAGTCTCTGACCTTGGCGGGCGTCTCCATCTTGAACTTTATCTCTCTCAAGAAAGTATTGAGAAAAGATAAGTCCAAGACCGGACGCCACGCCCCTGAAGCTTTGGGCACGGCGAAAAGGCGCCCGTAAAATCCCAGGGAGCTTTGGTCCAGGACCCTCTCCACTGCCCCCTTCTGCACCAGGGAGGCAACTTCCGTTTGCAGAACGGATCTTGCCTCCTGAGAGCAGGGGGGCTTGAAGCGTGGCGGATGTCGGGAAAGAGGAGCCTTCTCCTCCCGCCATAAGAGACGGAAGCCCGATCTCACAACTCCCACTATCCATTGGCTGTCTACTGAGACCATCCAATGGGTGAGTGCCCGGGAGAGGCCCCCCGCCATCACCAAAGTGGAGGGCGGGGGGGGGGTGAGACCGGGGGCGCTTCATTGGGGGTGAGGCTTGCTGTTAGAGCCGCCACGCCCCCTTCCCGACACTGTCTTCTTCTTGCCACCTCGAGAGCTCTGCTGAGCAGGCCTCTTTTGAGCAGGCTTGGGCTTGGAACTCGGCTGAGACTTCCCCTGCTGGGAAGGCTTAGCCTGCTTCGCGCCCTGTAGAGCCATGTCCAGGAACTGAGCGTCCTTGTTGGACTGAATCTCTGCCTGCCGAGCGACAAGCGCCATGTGGCCGAGCAGCGATCCCTCTACAACCGGAGACACACGTAGTGTGTCTCTGGTAGCCTGATCGGCAAACTGAGAGTTGGCAAGAAACAACTCCCTCCTTGTCAAGACCGCATGCGCGTATTGCAAAGAGGAGAGACGAGTCTGTTCCTCATTGACCTTCGCCAGGGCCGTAAGCAGGGAGGAGACATCATCCGCATTTTGCTCCTCACTGAGGGAAAAAGGGACAAGAGAGTCGGTCAACGACCGAGACAGTGCCCGCACCAGCGTCTCGGAGATGGAAGCCAGCTCCAAGAGCTGACGACCGATCTCCTCCAGGGAGATAAGAGTACCCTCCCGCACTGGCACAACCGAGTCAGACTTGACTGGTTTGACAAGCAAAGCCTGCAGCTCCTGCGTCACCGGTAAGATGGCACGCGGGAGAGCAAAGGAAGTGGTGAGGTTGCGGCTACGGACAGGGAAAGCAATCCTCTTCTGTGCAGAATGCACAAAGGAAGAGGACTGCCCTTCATCCGCAAGCCAACCACGAGCCCGTTCCGGAACCGGCCCAAAAGGTGCCAGAAGAGGGAACGGCTCAACCGGAATACCACTGCTCCGTTTGTTCGGGTGCACCAGAACTTGGGACAGGTGGTATGAGACAGACGGAGATTCCACAAACCGGAAGGAGGAAGCGTCATCCTTATCCGGCAGGAAGTCTGCCATAGCTGAAGGCGCCGCCGAAACGGAAGTAGCGGACGTCGCTACACCTTCTGCAAAATACCGCGAAGTCACCTCGGCTGCAGAGTCAAGAATGGACTTGAGCTGAGAGGAAAACACAGTACGGGTGTCTTCGCTGACCACTGACTGCAGTTCAGACTGATCCATCAGCGAAGAACGACCGTAGTCATCAACCACAGTGGCTGAAGGGTACTCTGGATGACCGGAAACCGGAAACCTGTACCCACGAACATCGTCCTGGTTTAAACCCTGCCCAGTAGGGAGAGGGTAAACCGGAACACCGTCCGAGAACGCCGGATGTGGTTGGGCGGAAGTCAAAACCTCAGCAGAGGAAAGAGACGACCGTCCGTGCTGAAGCACCGGAAGTGCAAAAGCATCACGCTGTTGTTCCCTCTCCGCCATCCAAGAGGAAGTGGACGGTAGAGGGACAGCGTGTCCGGCCGAAGCCGGAAATGCAGACACCATAACCGCCGGGGGCGGAAGCGGTGAATGCACGAACTGCGGCCGGAAGCCGTGAAGCCCGTAGGCCAGCTCATGATCCATCCCATCGCGGCTGGCATTGCGAGCAAGCGTGGGGGGACCTATGCTTCCGGCGGGAGCCGGAAGCGCAGTAACCGTAAACGGTCGCCGCTGCTGGCTAACAGAGTCCTGCTCTACAAGAGGAGGCCTGCCGCCAGCCGAAAGCAGGGAGTGACCCTGCGCACACGAACCGTTGCCCGCACGGGGCTGTCCAGGCGCTTCACGAGAGCAAGAGGACCGGTTCAACTTACTTGTAACGTCTCCACCCGAGACAGGAAGTTGAGGAGCGGAAACAGAAGAAACCTTCCCGGAAGAGAGGGACTGAGTGTCCCCCCCCGAAACCGGAACGGCAGCGCTAACTGGAGTAGACGAGCGCTGCATCTCTGTCTGTACCAGAGAGCGAATCTCCGGGATAAGAGTCTGCAAGAGAGAGGACACAATCGTCCCCTGGTCCGACGCCGACAAAGCAGAGGGCGCAGAAACAACAGTAGAACTAGCACAAACGGGGGTGCTAGAAAGCGGAGGTGAAATAGGCACTGACAAAATTGTGTTGCGTGCAGCGTCTGACACCAATACAACAGGCTTAGAGCTAGAGGACTTGGGCTTAATCTTGCCCTTAATGTCTCCTTTACCCTTACGTTTATCCTGGTCTGCCATGCTGACCAACAACAAACAAGAAACAAGCGAAAAAATTTCACAGAAAAAGTTACTGAAAACGAAAGTCCTAACGGACAGCTAAGCAGTAACTACAGCAAAATAAAAACGAACCAAGCTTGCAACACACAATGCACAAGCGTCAGTGAACACGCCACAAAATACAAGCCAGCAAAGCTAACTGTAAACAAAATGGCGAAAGCACAACAGGTTACTGACGAACAATGTCCAAAGGACAACAGACAGCAACCAACGCACAAGTTCGAAAACAGAAAAATACAGAACGAGCTCACCAAAACAGGCGCCCGCACGGGAGACAAGATGAGTTACGTGGCCGGCAGGTGAACGAAACAGCACAAGGCAGCCACAGTAGCGCACAGAAAATTCAATGACCTCTCACCAGGACAGCTGAAGTCGGAATGAAGTAGCCACGTGCGTGGGATGGGAAGTAGCTAATGGGAGGTAACTCCCAGGGGGTAGCTCACTACCATATGCTAGTTCCAGCTTTTTTGGTGTGGGGTTGCTTCCCTTTAATTACTTTAAAGATGGGTAGCGCTTTCAGTACCTTAGCATACCAGACGGTGTCAACTGCTATATATGTGATTCGGAGTAAGAATATGTAATTTAATAGCTGTTTTTAGACAACATTTATGGCCCCTGCGACCTTGACCTTGAAGCAAGGTCAAGATGCTATGTATGTTTTTTGGGGCCTTGTCATCATACACCATCTTGCCAAATTTGGTACTGATAGACTGAATAGTGTCCAAGAAATATCCAACGTTAAAGTTTTCCGGACGGACGGACGGACGACTCGGGTGAGTACATAGACTCACTTTTGCTTCGCATGTGAGTCAAAAAGGAACAGTTTAACAATTTACTCTCATACTTTACATACTTATTCAAAACAAGACATATAATTATGATCCTTCAAAATATTCAATTATTAATTCTGGTCACACAAAATAATTCTATCACTGGCCTTTACTCGCACACACATGCATATATCACTCTTTACCACATAAAGCCACGGATGCTGACGACGACGACGACAGGGTGTAACAACGATGATGGAGACGAGTGACACAGGATGAAGACAGAGACGGCGACAGTGGGCATGACGATATTTACGAGTGACAATGTAGGAAGACGGAGACGAAGACGGTGACAGTAGACAAGACGTAGACGTTAAGACACAGTCATTCTCTCATGCTCTCCGTGCTGCCGAAGAAGAATATGGCGGTGGGGGTTGTCAGACTCAGTCTTCATCGATTCCTCCCTTTGTTCTCTCTTCGGCAATTCATTCACTCTATGTTTTAACTGCTCTCATCCGTACTCTCGCAGTGACAATTCAGGTAGAAATGACCAGGGTAGCTCACCCGTCCACCAGTTGGGGTGGATTCACAAAAACTTCACGTGCAACATGACAAGACACAAAAATCCGTGCGTGTTTAGGCTGTCAACCCGAGCAAAACATCAACCATAGGTGCATGCACTTGACATTATATTATCCATTCCGTTTACACCAAATAATCATAATCATGTTCGTTAAACATCTTCGTTCTTCTTTTGGGTAAACATTGAATTCTTGATACCCGAAATTGGCGTACGACTGCCTGAATTGCGGAGTAAAACTGTCATAAACGTTAAACAAGAAGAGCAAACGCTCGATCGAGTCACTTTCGCAGTTCTGAATATTATATGAGGCATCAGATGGACAGGAAGAAATTGCTATTCACAACACAATGAGTCACGTTCACATAAAATTTGAGCCCGGTCACTTTTATAGTTTCCGAGAAAAGCCCAACGTTAAGTTGTGTGTTGCCGAACAGAAAAGGCTAGTTATCTCCCTTGTTTTTCTGATAACGTTCGTAAAAGGCTACAGATGTAAATACTTTGATGTAAAGAATAATCCTACAAAGTTTCAATCACATCCGATGAACTTTGTCAAAGATATAAAATGTCTAATTTTTCCTTTGACGCTGACCTGTGACCTTGAAAAAGGTCAAAGGTCAACGAAACCATCGTTAAAGTGTAGAGGTCATTGGAGGTCACGACTAAACAAAATATGAGCCCGATCGCTTTGATAGTTTCCTGTCAAAGATATAAAATGTCTAATTTTTCCTTTGACGCTGACCTGTGACCTTGAAAAAGGTCAAAGGTCAACGAAACCATCGTTAAAGTGTAGAGGTCATTGGAGGTCACGACTAAACAAAATATGAGCCCGATCGCTTTGATAGTTTCCGAGAAAAGTCCAACGTTAAGGTGGTGTCTACGGCCGGCCGGCCGGCCAGACGGCCGGCCGGACGGCCAGACGGACAGACTAACACTGACCGATTACATAGAGTCACTTTTTCTCAAGTGACTCAAAAAACCACGAGTGTAGGTGGGAGTTTCAAGCCATAAATGCAGAAGGAAAAGTAAAAGAATTCTTAAACCTCCCATACCTGACAACTTTGCGCAGGATGTCAATGGAGACCTCCGCTGTGCCGCACACCATCTGCTCCAGTGTCTGAGCTGTCAGCAGAGTCAGCAGAGGGACAGGGATGATCCACGACATCCCCTCTCGGATCCACGATATCTAGAACAGTAGCACTTTTTTTTTATGAAGAAAACCAGCTTGCTAAGATCTTGGATGAAGTGAGGGTGAGTGTATGCTTGTGCTTGTTGAAGACCTAATTCTCTACAGCAAATTCTTCTTCTTCTGCGTTCCCAGCCATGCTAAATTTTCAATTCGGTCTGTAGGGTGAAGTCCGTAGTAACTACGGCGAATAAATTGGTAGACACCTTCACACTAAGGTACATAAACATGGCTTTAGATACAGATACAAAGACAGACACAGGAAAAGGAGACAACTGACACACACAGCTAAACGGGTTAACACATGGCAGACACACCAACAAAGACAGGCAGGCACATGGGCATTGAGCGAGCATACTCTAAGATGTGGCCAAGCAAAACACACTCTCACCATTATAGTTCAGAAACTGATGTAGTTATAGCTATCTATCATCCGAGGATTGCGTCAACATGTACTTTTTTGTAATTCAAATTTAGAGATATGTGTCATGGTTTTTCTACTCTCTGTAACTAACCAATTTCATGTGAACTTGTTTATCAGAAGTTCTTCCTGGTTCATGCATTTGATATGCAACCATACAAATACACTGTCCACACACAACAAACTGCCAAAGAATTTCTTCTTGGAGTACCGTGTAGTTCCCACTCCCTTTTAAAGAACCCCCATTTAAAACCATCCCTCTTTTCATCTTTCAGACTTTCTGTTCATAACCTCTGTAAAGTCACCTCCATTTTTAAGACTTCCTCCTTTTTAATACCTAACTGTCTCTGATTTTTTATGTCTTAACTCATTGTCTCCCAGGTACGGATTTATCCGTACCCACTCATATGGCTCTATCTGACCAGGTACGGATATATCCGCTCAGACTGTTAGCTTCAGTCGCTTCCTGTAACGTCCATCTAACGCCAGCATTCCAGCGTGTTCATACACAGTAACCACACAGTTACTACAATTCTGAGTGACCTGCTGCAGCACAGCTGGTCTCGGCTAAAAAAAACTTGGTCAACAAAGGTGGGGTAGAAAGTGTTAAAGGGGCTTCCACTGTATCAATTTACAATTTTTAAAAAAGCCACCCACCAGTTTGTCCCACTCGTGCAGACGGTAGTTGAGGACGGTGTCGACGTAGAGCAGACGGTTGTGAAAGTGGAGGGGGATGTTCTTCCCCCCTGCCACCACCTGCACCATCAGGCCTGCTGATGACTGCCCCTCGAAGCAGTCAATTGGAATGAACTGTAGCACAAATTTCATGCAGAGAGTTAGAGGGGTCAGAACTTGGCCATAGAAATACAGAGTAAACGGTTTGAACTAGACTGCAATCAACAAGGGACTGCAGGGTTCCCTCTCTGTGGATATGACGCTGCTGTGTAAAAGTGTTAGCTCACTGACATGTGTAAATCATGTTCACACACTTAAACTCTCTCTCTCTCTCTCTCTCTCTCTCTCTCTCTCTCTCTCTCTCTCTCTCTCTCTCTCTCTCACAAAGATCCACCCGCACCATACACATAATAATTCTTTGAACGCTGAAGATGTTTCAAGAGAAATGACAAAATCTACTGGCTACAAACCTCATGAAAGTTGGTCTCATTGATGCCGTTTTCATGCAGGTCTTTGATTCCTCGCAGACTCTGAATGTAGATGTGGTCCACCTGTGTAACAAAGAAACAGTATTACCTACCATCATCTGGCTGCACACAAAACTCCTAATCTCTACAAAAGTGAATGAATAATCTCACATTTCAATTTATAATCTGTCCAGAGGAGAGAATAATTCTACTGCAGAACACTTTCTTTTTGTCTGTTCTTCATAGCTAGAGTACAAACTCTTTTATCATTACCATTGATTTTTAACTTCGAGGAGTGTTATGGCTAGATACTTCTACCCCTTGATCTGAACGTAATCAACAACACAATAGGAATGGACGTGCATTTTAACATTTCTGGACTTTTTCTAAACCTGGAATTCACTGCATAATCTCGTGAAAAAGGTGTGTCCATGTACATGCCTCACTATTGCATCAATGTTTAAGTCACACCATAAGACACACACTCCTGACTTTGAAACATGAAATAATTAAAAAATCAGACCCATGTCGGAATATTCAGAATTTAAGGTTACAGAATAGACAAACTCAGGAAATAACTCTGCCAGGTTTGTATGGCTTGTGAAAGAGTGAATACTCTTGCTTTTAGTGAGGCAAGCTTTCTACACGTGCTCCTTGTCCACGTGTTTCAGACACACCCCTCGCCAGTGACCGGTAATGTCATGTTGGAGACTTTGCCTCAATAAAACCAAGAGTATTCACTCTTTCACAACACATATAAACCCAACAGAGTTATTTCTGAAGATCGTATACTGACTGATGAAATGTCCAAACCCTCATAATAATAATAATAATAATGAGGAACACTTATTAATCGCCCCTTCTCATCAGAGCTCTCGGCGATGTACAATAGCAACAGCGTGCACACACACACACACACACACACACACACACACACACCCACACCCCCCCCACACACACACACATACACACACACTCATGCCTACAGTCATCCTTGACACTGACCTCCTCCAGGTCCTCCACCTTGAGCTCCATGCCAGCGACCAGTTTCCAGATGCAGGGGGCAAGGTGAAGGTCGAGGGGCTTCTTGGTGCGGATGGCCACACCAAACAGGATGCCCAAGAACTTCCACAGCGGTGCGTTCGACTCGCCGACCAGGCCTGGGTTTAGCAGAAATCTGAAATGTCAGAAAATAGGAAAAGGGGTCACCTTTGTCATGGAACATGTAATAGATGCATGAACAGAAAGAAAACAAAACACAAACACGCGCACACACACACACACACGCACACAGTATAATCACAGCACAAAATTCAAATTGATGTAAAAAAAAAAAAAACAGCTCTATGTTTAAGTTCTCATAAGTAGATCTCATTCAAAAACAGAATCTTGAAAACAATAGTCAGGTGTCCTTGCAAACTTCAGGATCAAGAAATGTAATTTCTTGCACAGTGGGTTTAATTTACCTGTCTCTGTTGTTGCCAGATTCATTCTTTGCATTGGGTGTCGGGGTTAACAGTGGAACCACACCAGACTCCAGTTCCTGAAAGACAAGCAGAAAAAAGTTACCAAACATCATTTCAAAATTAATCTTAAAATTCAAGTCTTGGGCAAAAAAGAAGTATAATTTATTCCATCATAAGGATGTTCAGCAAGAATCCAAGACAACTTTAAAAAAAAAAAGAAAAAAAAAAGACAAAGTGAATACAAGCTCAGCAACACTGACCTGGCACATTTCTGTGATGGTGTCGTCAAAGACACCGCCAGCATCATCAGCCCCCTCCCCCACCAGTTTCACCTTCCAGGCGCGCGACGGCAGACGCAGGTCTTCTGCCTTGAGCTGCACCACCTGCTGGGCTATCTGCAGGTACACTGGCTTGCACTTCTTGCCTCTGCACATACACACACACACACACATTAGGCACAGGCAAACTGGGAGACAGACTAAATAAAAGATGGAATGAATGACAAATGCGCACACACACACACGCATTAGGCACAGGCAAACTGGGAGACAGACTAAATAAAAGATGGAATGAATGACAAATGCACACACACACACACACACACACACACACACTGCCATACCATATGTCGACAGTATTTGTAACACATGGCAGTGTCTTGAATATAAAATTTCAAAAATAAATTTTGATTTAATTAATATACTTACCAACTCACATAGATAGCATTAACTTCAGTTAAAGTGCTAGGACACTGAACTACGCTTCACCCCAAAGGGGAAGCAACCCCCTAAAAAAGAACGGCATTGACCTATAACCCAAGCTATACAAGAGTCGAGGTCATACCGTCACGTGACCTATCACGCGTGACTCGACCGCCGCCTATGTTAGAAACTCACTCCTACTGAAGTGATCTGTTCATTTTTAGGGAAACCCTAAGCAATAACTTCGTTTTGTGATAAGACATGGAAGCACTCTTACATGGCAACGTGGGGAAATAACTCTGAAACAAAAACCGTATGCCATATAAGGCATGGTCCTTGGTGATTATTTACACTACCGGTGTACTGCGCCTGCGCAGGATGTATACCGGTGAAACTCATTCCGCATTGAAACATATAACCCCTTAAAAAATTTGCGGGGCAGGCTGGGAGGGAATCCAATATGTGAGTTGGTAAGTATATTAATTAAATCAAAATTTATTTTTGAAATTTTATATTAAATTACATATTCTTACGCAACTCACATAGATAGCAGATTGCTAATTTAGGTGGTGGGCAAATGAACTCATAGTTAACATCTTGCAAGTATCTGGCCTGTAGCTACAATAGCTGGCAAACCGAAATTACTGTTCTGCCGAGCACCAGATACGTTCCCAGGAACACATAAAAAGACATCTTCTGCAGAAGATGTCTAGTAGATGTGTATTAAAACAGCGGGTACTTAAAATACCCCGCCGATAGAAAACTCATGACTACGTCCTTGAACGGTCAATAAGCTGCATTCATGACTTATGTAAGTCTCTCAGACTTGAGAACAGATAAAGAAGAGGCCTATACACTCTGACCTCTTGAGCACGTGCTGCCTGAAAAGGGAGGACTGACTGCCCCCCCCCCCCCCCCCTTTTCCCTGCCACCACTGTAGGCATGCCTAATCAATGTGGCAGTCCATTTAGCTAAAAGTTGACTTCACTAAATCATTGCCTCTAGAAGTGTTGATGGAAATAAACAAAAGCCTTTGTTCTGGTGATCTAAACAGATCAGTTTGTTTGTTTATTTGTTGCTTAACGTCCAGCCGACTACGCAGAGCCATATCAGGACGAGGAAGGAGGGGATGAAGGGGGCCACTAGTCAAGCGAGTCAGAAATATATTTAAACTCGAAATGTACAATTGGTTAAATATGGCTCTAGCAGAGCCAAAATATTGCAAATTGGTAGAATTGTATTATCGGATCTGGTTACTCCTGTTTCTGCTTATTTGTCAGAAATTTTGAATTAAACCTAAGCGCTATAGATCAGTCTTTCTCCAAAGAGATGTCTAAAGCAAAAACCAGACAGAAAATGCACTTACTCGCACTTCTCTCAGAAGCTACTAGAGTAAGTATGACGGCTTCCCGTATTTAGAATAACAAGGCTAATTTGTCAAGGATTAAACAATCCGAACTCAAAAACTCCGAAACTGGGAGCGAATCCCAAGCCTGGACTGGCGATTTGCTTTCAGCAAACCAAAGGGAGGTTCCCTTAATCACGCTGGCTAAAAAGAACCCAAGTGAAAAAAATTTTGCGACCTAGCTGTGTCAGTGCAACTGATATCGCATAAAGTCTTAATTCAGAGACGTGGGAGAAAATTCGGAAAGCCAGGATAGGTGGTTCGCCACCCGCATTGAACGGAGAGAAGTGGAGTTCTTCCCGTTAATAGTACGCCAATTGTTCCAAGCCAGTCAAAGTGACACAAAACGAAGACGCTGAACCCCTATGAAATCTCTAGACCAAATCCAGAGTTGAGGCAGAAGCCCCTGAGCCTCTCAATGATTCCCGTACAGTAGACACCCGTGTGGCTCGAGTGTAAAAAAACAAAAACGGCGCCCTCTTGCCAGCCTAAAGGACTGGCAACCAAGCTTGAGTGGGCCCATAATGTGCGACCCACAGGCCGCTCAAAGTAAAATTGAGAGTATTATCCGGGAACGGGGAGACGAACATTTAGCAGAAGGTGATAGTACCGAGAGGCAAAACTTCTACCAGCGGCTTCTCCAAATTCACCAGAAGGAGTAGAAGCGTGTAGCGAGATAGAGTCCAAACCAAGTGGACATTCCTGGCCGGCTGACTAGAGTCTGCCAAGACCTAGAGCCTCTCAGAAAGGTACCTCCCTGCTAATAAGATTTCGTGGTGGTAAAAGCCACATCAAAACCTCGCATGCTCGCTGTGGCAGTGATAGGGAGCGAGATGCCACCCCCTGCTTATTGAGATAAAAGACCACTGTGGTGTTGTCTGATTGAATCAACACATGTTATCCCCTGACAAGGGGAAAGAATTCCACAAGAGACCAAACTGCTTCCCTGGTGGAGAGAGAACCAACGGGAACGCCCTGTATGAGCAGTGGTGTGAGAATCCAAAGATTGGTTGTGTCTGTGAACCAGTCAAGAAAAGACACTAACATGTTCCGGCTCTTCATTTGATTGCTTAGAAAACGAAACCAGAGCCCCGAAGATCTGAATTAAATAAAAAGTAGCCACTTCCGATCTACTTTGTATATCCGAAGGTGGAAGTAAACATAGGCACGATCTATATAAGTGACCCAACAGGAAGGGCCCCAGTGCCTCCCTCAATAAAGTGAGAGTTCTAATCGCCCCTCCAGCCGCTGTGGGAAAACACAGAGGCAGAGAGAAGAGTGGCCGAACGCTAATACTCCAGTTGACAAGTGCCAAGAGTATGCAAGAAAGCGTGCTATTGTTTGCCCACTGAACCCTACCGCTAAATCGCCTCGAGGAGATAAAGTGGTGGGTATTAACTTTTGGCACCGTGCCACTCCGAGAAGAAGATAATAAACCAAAGCTGAGAAAGGCCAGCTTAGCGCTTTTCTCTGATAAGAAAAGCCGAGGCCTGCCGTGGGCTTTTCCTTTTGCTGTGAGATTCTCTCTGTTAAGAGAGCCCGCGTGCAAAGAGGAGGATTCGCAAAGAAAAACCCTCGAGCAAGGAAGAGATTTAAGTCTCACCGACAGAACAATACTGTCGGCCGAGGCCTTTTCCCAGACGAACAGCGAAGCTAAACCCTTTGAATATGTGTGCCGACAGAACACAAAGGCATCCCGTGAGTACGAAACCGCACAAGGGAAAGAACGAATCAAAGTCTTGTACCAAGACGATAATAGAAAGAAGTGCGGCCACGATCTTCCACAGCCAGGAGATCATTGTTTAAGATGTATGATCGACAAGTACGGTGCAACCGGAAGCGGTTCCGTAGTACGAAGAAAAGAATAAACTAAGTTCTTAGGCTTGGTGTAACCTAGGCCTACGGATATCGCTCAGCGAGTGAAGCGTTACTTGAGCGGGTGACGCAAGCGAAAGCAACGCCGCATCGCTGCCCACAAAGGAAGTGATAGAAAAGGAGAAACATATGAGAAAACTTCCACAAGTTCAAATTCTAGAGCCAGACAAGAAAGCGTCCCTGCGTGTGTAAACCGCATGTGCGTACAACCGTGCCGCGACTGACATTTGTCCGGCTGAAACCTTAGCCAAAGAGGCCAGGAGTATGAGGACGTCTTTCACGCTAGAGTCGTTTCGAAAATCGAAAGGATTCAACGACCCCGCGACCGACCGCGAAAGAGATCGAAGAAGTGTCTCTGAAAGAGACGCAAGTTCCAACGAGTATCTTCCCGTCTCATCCAAACCAAGTAATGCGCCTTCAGAGTAAGCACAAGTTTTGTCCAGACGATAGACATCCTCTCTGAGATTAGCCGACTCCGGAGTGACCGGAAGCGGTGCACTCGGCAAAGCGTAAGTCTCAATAAGACTGTGATGACGACGGGAGAGAGCAAACTTGCGTGAATGAAACGAAGTGCTCGCTTCCGTAACTGGTCTGAGGCAAACCATGGCTGAGCAGCATCGGGAACCTGACCGTGTGCAGCCAGTAAAGGCACAGTATCCACAGGCAAGCTATTCTCAGAACCCGAAGTTCTAGCCAGCACCTTGGAAAGTTCGTAAGCAACAGAAGGAGACTCGCAAAACGATATCCCTGAACTTCCGTTAAAGCAGGGCGGAAATCACCCACCACTGAGGGTGGTGGTGCCGCAGAGCTTGCCATAGCTGTCACCCCTTCAGCGAAGTACTTGGCAGACACCTGAGCTGCAGTAACCATAGCTGGTTAAAGTTTGAGTGACAACTTGACATCAACTTCCTCCTCAGAAACTGAGTGAGAATCGTCGAACTCCGAATCTGCTGAGGCTGGACCGTGAAATTCGCTGTGACAAGCTGCGTCACTAAAACGATCCACCACAGGCGAGGCTGATTGCAAAACGGAAGAACCGTGCAAAGCCTGCCCGAAAGCAGCTTCCTGCCCAAAAGGAGGAAGTTGAGACATGTACACATTCACCGAGACATAAAAGTCTGCCCGTGAGTACATCTGTCTCGTTGTCCGGTGTCGACCCCCCGTGAGTTCCGCCTCTTAAAAAGAGCGATAGCCTCCGGGAGAGTCGAACTTTCACTCCCCAGCCTCAGCGGGGGAGCTACTAGTTCCGGCCCAACTTGTTGTCCGGTGTTGACCCCCCGTGAGTTCCGCCTCTTAAAAAAGAGCGATAGCCTCCGGGAAAGTCAAACTTTCACCCCCCAGCCGCGGCGGGGGGGCTACTAGTTCCGGCCCAACTGGAACACTTTCACCAGAGAACCTGGCTACCGGTGAACCTGACTAACCTGTAGAGCGTGAACGCTCCTCGTATGAAGTAAACACACTCCTCTGCGTGCACGTCAGCCGAAGAGACTGTGCATGAAGGCGGAACCTCGATGCGTGACAACAAACTGCGTCGCCCACTCCCGCCGGGAGCGAGCGCAAACTCGACGAATGGCAACATGTTATACATTTGGGTCGAAAACATCTCAAAAAGGGAAGCAAACTATCTTTAACACAAGTAATCTCTTTCCCACTGCGTTTGCCTTGGCTGAAGTAACCTAAATTTAACCTGCTTCAGCACTGGCATGATTGGATTCATAGGGTCCAAAATTTAACAGACATTCTTTCTTTCTTCTTTATATGTTGTTTAACGTCGTTTTCAACCATACAAGGTTATTTAACAGACGCAAAAGTTAGAGAAGCTGGGTCAAGAACGGAAATGGTAGTGCCTTTGCCTTTCTCTTAATGCGAAACGTAAAAGGAGAAACCTCAGCAGCTACTGACTAGTCTGTGGTTTCTAATTCTCCTTGTCAGCCATTGCTGACAAAAACCAGTCTGAGTTATGATATTGATAAACAACAATCAGACCGAACAACGGAGAAAGAAAGAAACGCAAGCAAAAGCAAATAAATTAGAACGAGCTCACCCAAACTTGTGCATGAGAAGCAGGGACCTGTAGACGGGGTGAAACACTGTCCAGAAGACAGTAGGCTAAAAGCCTGCAGCGTAGTGTGAAAAGCGTCCGAGCTACTTGGTGGCTGAAGTAGGAGTGAGTTTCTAACATAGGCGGCGGTCGAGTCACGCGTGATAGGTCACGTGACGGTATGACCTCGACTCTTGTATAGCTTGGGTTATAGGTCAATGCCGTTCTTTTTTAGGGGGTTGCTTCCCCTTTGGGGTGAAGCGTAGTTCAGTGTCCTAGCACTTTAACTGAAGTTAATGCTATCTATGTGAGTTGCGTAAGAATATGTAATTTAATGTTGCAGACACAACCTGTGCTTTCACCAGCTATCTAACAAATTGCATGAGGCAGCAAACCCAAAGACTGCTGTCTTCAGAAACAAGTTCCTTGTTTATGGCAGTTGAAGTTAAAGCAGGTCTAACAGTCCAGTTACCACACTATATGTTTTGGGGAAAATGACAAAGCATTGACCAGTAGGACTAATATCAGTTTATGTTCGTGTTACCAGCACTCAAACTGTACATTCCTATTGGACACATCCACGTCCACGTCCACAGAACCAGAACACAGCTTGAACTGTCTTCAGATGCCAAACAAACTATGCTTAATGTACCCACCTGGTGGACAGTCTCTGTTCAGTGATCTGAGGCCCACAGTTCTTGCCCTGCACCATGGTCTGTGTGATCACTACATGTACCCACCTGGTGGACAGTCTCTGTAGTGATCTGAGGCCCACAGTTCTTGCCCTGCATCATGATCTGTGTGATCACATGTACCCACCTGGTGGACAGTCTCTGTACTGTGATCTGAGGCCTGCACCATGGTCTGTGTGATCACAAGTACCCACCTGGTGGACAGTCTCTGTACTGTGATCTGAGGCCTGCACCATGGTCTGTGTGATCACGACATGTACCCACCTGGTGGACAGTCTCTGTACTGTGATCTGAGGCCTGCACCATGGTCTGTGTGATCACAACATGTAACCACCTGGTGGACAGTCTCTGTACTGTGATCTGAGGCCTGCACCATGGTCTGTGTGATCACAAGTACCCACCTGGTGGACAGTCTCTGTACTGTGATCTGAGGCCTGCACCATGGTCTGTGTGATCACGACATGTACCCACCTGGTGGACAGTCTCTGTACTGTGATCTGAGGCCTGCACCATGGTCTGTGTGATCACAACATGTACCCACCTGGTGGACAGTCTCTGTACTGTGATCTGAGGCCCACAGTTCTTGCCCTGCACCATGGTCTTGCCGATGGAGCGCACCATGGGCAAGGTGTAGACGCGGGGAGACAGCAGGTTGCGTAGCGGACCCTCTATCAGCCCTGGTATGCCACACTCCGTCCCACACCGATCCTGTTGCATAATTCAGAAGAAAATAATGAAAACAATACACTGAATAGGAGATTCACGGAAGCCTCTGCAACATAATGATCCCAGAAAGGATTAAAAAAGCAAAATGAGGAGAAGAATGTTCACTCCTCTTGACCTCCTTAGCTTAGGATTCGTAAGATTAGTCAGGTAGCTATAGGGCCGAAGTGCACAAAGCAAAACTGGGTGGGACCAATCCGACCCCGCGGCTGCATACCACCTATTCGGGTGGCCCCCAGTTTCGCTTTGTGCAACTCAGCCCAGAAGACTTGGATGGAGATAGCAAACACTCTGTACAAACAGTTTCAAGAAAGAAGACCAGGTGTGGAAGCTAGCTCTCCCACTCGCGCCCTGATACTCACCTTTTTGGGCAAAAGATTGAGCAGCCTCCATGAGGAGTAGATAAGGTCAGAGAAGTGATGCAGGACGGTCAAGCGTCCCCTCACAAGGTCAAGCGGGGGGTCCTGCAGGGCGGAAAACTGGGGTGGCACTGTTGTGGGAGTCCCCAGCTGCAGGGGGAGGGGGGTCCCGGGGATGCGAACAGGAGGGGGCGGAGTGGTCCAGGCAGCGCAGTGGGTACGACCAGCTGATATCTGAATACAGAGGAGTATACTTTTACCAACTGAAAAACTTCATACAGTATACTATTCAAACAGCGGGGGTTCCACTGTACTAGTGCTACTATCTTTGTGGCAATATACACACACAAAATACAAAGAAACGCGACTTTCTGTGAAAGACAGCACCATTGTTCTCTATCACAGTGAACAAAGTGAGTGAGATCTCAAAGAAATATTGAAGCTCAAATGTCAACGTAAGATGCATCATTCTGTACTGCATGCATCTAAATGTAAAAAAACTACATCAATAATTCATCTTAGTCTAGCAATCAAGTCAAGACAAGATAAGCCAGATAACAAAAAACATGAATGCTGGGCTATGTATGAATGACAAAGAACAAATGTTTATTTTTGAATGTTTTATGTATGTTTTATTACGGACACAAAATCTCAGCAATGCAATTTCTCTTTTAGAGATTAATAAAGTTATTGTATTGTATTTGTATTATATTGTATTGTAGTTTTAAGCACAAACTAGCAACTGATTGAACAGACCGACAAACAAGCCCAAACAATACCAAATCTAAAAGAAAATAACAGTAAGATATTATCCCCCACCTGGCGAACGTTGACCCCCTCGAGCCCAAACAATACCAAATCTAAAAGAAAATAACAGTAAGATATTATCCCCAACCTGGCGAACGTTGACCCCCTCGAGCGCCAGCACTCGTGTGGGCTCCTTTACGGGGGAGTTCATGTGTCCCAGGCCCAGCTGTCCGTCAGCGTTGTGGCCCCACCCCCACACCTCTCCTCCGCTGCCCAGAGCCAGACAGTGTTCCGGACCCACGTTGATGTCCTCAATGAGGTAGGCAGAGAGTTCCGGAATCTCCTGGGGCTTGAGGTGGTTGTGAGACTGCTGGTCAGGCTGGCCGATCAGTCGCTCTGCAAGGATGAACGTAAGACTTTGTGCGAGATTCAATTCAGATTGTATGAGAGCGATACTATAGTGTACGATATGACGGGATACCTCCATCACTCTGCAAGGATCGTAAAACTTTGTATGAGAGATTCAATGTGTACTTAAGAGTGATAATTTGTACATGAGGGATAACTTTGTTCTGATATCAATCATGAACTGGTGTCTGAGGGATGATAAACACCCTTTCGTGGTAACCCCTGAGCATAACTGACTGCAAAATGTTGATCTGCAAGACAAGTATACAACTGCAAAATGTTAATCTGCAAGACAAGTATACAACTGCAACAAAAATTACTAAACCTGCACAACCTGCACAGCCTCTGAACACTGATCTGATCTTAAATTAAAAGCATGAAACAAAAAGCCTGGTAAACTTAACTGACAACAACTCAGATATAACACTAAAAGCAAAACTGACACAAAAGCCTTCAACCAAAACAATAAAATACAGGTAACATCTTCATCACTCCACATAACTCACCCTGTCCCCAAGACAGCACACGGCCGTCACGTGTCAGGGCCAAAGTAAACTGCGTTCCACACTCAATCTTCTTGATCTGTCTGCCACGCAGGGAGTCGATGCGAGTGGGAACGGACTTTGGCGTAGTGTTGCCCAGACCAAGTTTTCCATAATCCCCATCGCCAAAGGCCCACACAGTGGAACCGTCGGAAGACACACAGATAGTGTGGTTGAGCCCACAAGCAACCTGTACAAACACAGGTATGCATGTAGACTACAGTGGAACCGTCAGAAGACACACAGATAGTGTGGTTGAGCCCACAAGCAACCTGTACAAACACAGGTATGCATGTAGACTACAGTGGAACCATCGGAAGACACACAGATAGTGTGGTTGAGCCCACAAGCAACCTGTACAAACACAGGTATGCATGTAGACTACAGTGGAACCGTCGGAAGACACACAGATAGTGTGGTTGAGCCCACAAGCAACCTGTACAAACACAGGTATGCATGTAGACTACAGTGGACCTAAAAAAAATCTGACAAAACCAGGTCTTAAAAAGGAGGGAGTCTTAAAAAGGGGGTACATTTACACAGGTTCTGAATAGAAAGTCTGAGAAAACAGGGTCTTAAAAGGGAGGAAGTCTTAAAATGGGGGGTCTTAACATTACAAGACACATGGGATGAGGCTGATAAGACTTTTTTCCACCAGTCTGAGTGACTGAACATGAGCAAAAACCACAACAACAAATGAACAAGATAGCCAGACTGCAAAAGGATCACTGCTACTACTTCTCAGCTTTGTTTCTTTTCTCGAAGCAGATTAGGATAAATTAGATATTATAAAAAAACAAAAAATAAACTGGACAAAAAAATAAAAACCCAAGGCTTCCAAATAATGTTTTAATTTTTCTTCATCGTCAACCGTATTTATTTCAAAATTGATCAATGTCAAAGAAACCTGAACTGTAAGCATCATAAAAACAACTTGTGGAAGTATAATAAAGCGACTACCGCATGCACATCATGCACTTGTAATCTAATTCATGCTGAACCAAATAACTTACATGTGAGAAACAAAGGGCCATAAGCCCTCTAAATGTCCAACAAGAATAAGTGAGAGTGATGCAGAACCAATTCTCTGGCACCTGAGAGAATACCAAGCATTGAAATGAACAAGCAAATTTAACCTTTCAAGCTTGGTCATTTCAACGCTTGTTAATGTTATTCTCTCAGGTGCCTGGAGATCAATTCTGCATAACTCTCACTTACACTTGATGTATGCATTGAGAGCGCTTACGTCCCTTTGTTTCTCAGATCTTACAACAGCCTTCTGCCTCATTTGATTATGATTCTCAAATGACTTACATTGCCTATAATCCAATTCATACTGAACCAAATGACTTACATTGCCTATAATCCAATTCATACTGAACCAAATGACTTACATTGCCTATAATCCAATTCATACTGAACCAAATGACTTACATTGCCTATAATCCAATTCATACTGAACCAAATGACTTACATTGCCTATAATCCAATTCATACTGAACCAAATGACTTACATTGCCTATAATCCAATTCATACTGAACCAAATGACTTACATTGCCTATAATCCAATTCATACTGAACCAAATGACTTACATTGCCTATAATCCAATTCATACTGAACCAAATGACTTACATAGCCTATAATCCAATTCATACTGAACCAAATGGCTTACATTGCCTATAATCCAATTCATACTGAACCAAATGACTTACATTGCCTATAATCCAATTCATACTGAACCAAATGACTTACATTGCCTATAATCCAATTCATACTGAACCAAATGACTTACATTGCCTATAATCCAATTCATACTGAACCAAATGGCTTACATTGCCTATAATCCAATTCATTCTGAACCAAATGACTTACATTGCCTATAATCCAATTCATACTGAACCAAATGACTTACATTGCCTATAATCCAATTCATTCTGAACCAAATGGCTTACATTGCCTATAATCCAATTCATTCTGAACCAAATGACTTACATTGCCTATAATCCAATTCATACTGAACCAAATGACTTACATTGCCTATAATCCAATTCATTCTGAACCAAATGACTTACATTGCCTATAATCCAATTCATTCTGAACCAAATGACTTACATTGCCTATAATCCAATTCATTCTGAACCAAATGACTTACATTGCCTATAATCCAATTCATACTGAACCAAATGACTTACATTGCCTATAATCCAATTCATACTGAACCAAATGACTTACATTGCCTATAATCCAATTCATACTGAACCAAATGACTTACATTGCCTATAATCCAATTCATACTGAACCAAATGACTTACATTGCCTATAATCCAATTCATTCTGAACCAAATGACTTACATTGCCTATAATCCAATTCATTCTGAACCAAATGACTTACATTGCCTATAATCCAATTCATACTGAACCAAATGACTTACATTGCCTATAATCCAATTCATTCTGAACCAAATGACTTACATTGCCTATAATCCAATTCATACTGAACCAAATGACTTACATTGCCTATAATCCAATTCATTCTGAACCAAATGACTTACATTGCCTATAATCCAATTCATACTGAACCAAATGACTTACATTGCCTATAATCCAATTCATTCTGAACCAAATGACTTACATAGCCTATAATCCAATTCATACTGAACCAAATGACTTACATTGCCTATAATCCAATTCATTCTGAACCAAATGACTTACATTGCCTATAATCCAATTCATTCTGAACCAAATGACTTACATTGCCTATAATCCAATTCATACTGAACCAAATGGCTTACATTGCCTATAATCCAATTCATTCTGAACCAAATGGCTTACATTGCCTATAATCCAATTCATACTGAACCAAATGGCTTACATTGCCTATAATCCAATTCATACTGAACCAAATGACTTACATTGCCTATAATCCAATTCATACTGAACCAAATGACTTACATTGCCTATAATCCAATTCATACTGAACCAAATGACTTACATTGCCTATAATCCAATTCATACTGAACCAAATGACTTACATTGCCTATAATCCAATTCATACTGAACCAAATGACTTACATTGCCTATAATCCAATTCATACTGAACCAAATGACTTACATTGCCTAAAATCCAATTTATACTGAACCAAATGACTTACATTGCCTAAAATCCAATTTATACTGAACCAAATGACTTACATTGCCTAAAATCCAATTTATACTGAACCAAATGACTTACATTGCCTATAATCCAATTTATACTGAACCAAATGACTTACATTGCCTAAAATCCAATTCATACTGAACCAAATGACTTACATTGCCTAAAATCCAATTCATACTGAACCAAATGACTTACATTGCCTAAAATCCAATTTATACTGAACCAAATGACTTACATTGCCTATAATCCAATTTATACTGAACCAAATGACTTACATTGCCTATAATCCAATTCATACTGAACCAAATGACTTACATTGCCTATAATCCAATTCATACTGAACCAAATGACTTACATTGCCTATAATCCAATTCATACTGAACCAAATGACTTACATTGCCTATAATCCAATTCATACTGAACCAAATGACTTACATAGCCAATCTGGTGATGCTCCAAGTTGAGGACTCTCTCAGGCACTTTCTTGATGGCTGTGGACCCGTGACCCAGACGACCGTAGTCACCGTTGCCGAACGTGTACAGCTTGCCATCAGCCGTCACCACGGCACTGTGCTTGAAGCCCACTGCAACCTGAACACAGATACATAGCTGTTCATGGTGTGTGGTTCAGGCTAGGTTTCTGTACAGTGGTACCTGTGATGAAAGGACACTTTGGAACAGTTAAAAGTGTCCCCATATTGCAGGTGGCCTGTCATGACAAGTATATTTTGGTCAAGATGATAGACTTCAGGTGGTGTCCTTCCATGGCAGGTGTCCACTCATCAGAGGGGCCTCACATCGAAGGTACCACTGTATATCAAATTTAACATTGCCTAATTCATTACTGGAGACAAGGTTTCCAAATGTGTGTGCCGAGCTAGTTGGATAATATAAACGTAAGGGTAAGTGGGTAATCTCTCACTGTGTCTGTTATCATAACAATAGGCACAGCCTGAAAACAGACGTAAATAAATCAGTAAAAGATACTGGACGTCTGATAGGTCGACAGTCACCAATCATTCTAGAATTTATGTAAACATAAAGAATGGTGAGTGGTTATCAACAGCTCAGATCCAGGAAGATGTCAGGCTTAGCTTAAATCAGAAATCCGTGCCTGGTTTAGAGGAAAATTAGATGCAGCTCAGGAAACCACTGCAATAAAAATACTCCGGCAAAAAATTGATTAATGAGCAAATTTCAATCCGAAGTAATTTGTGAAGGTGTATCTAACCTGAATGACCTCCTCCCCTTGCAGGGCCTCAATCTGCTTGGGTCGTTTCTGACGGTAGCAGTTGCCGTGACCCAGTTTGCCGTAGTCCCCGTCCCCCCAGCTGAACACCTCCCCACTCTCCGTCAGAGCCAGCGTGTGGCCGTCTGACCCTGTGGAGGTAGCTACTTGCGTGATCACAAAACCTGGAGAGAAAAAATACATTTCCATGTCAGGATATGCACATTAATTGCTGCATAAAGTATGCATTTGACCTGGGGAAAATTGCACACACAGGAAAATGGTGCTGACCCTTTCACAGACTGAAAATGCCTCAAAAGCAAAAAGAAGCAACAAAACTGAGCACGGTTGTTGAATATGCATGCTCGCACAAAACTTTGTGTTCAATGATACTTTTGCCAACTCATCAAAAACTGCCAATGAATCAACTAAAAAAACATACTGTCAGCGATGTACTAGGCAGTGAGCATCACATGTTTCAGAGGACAAGCACCCATCTGATTTGTTTTGTTACATTAGTTTAAAGAGAAAAGATAACAAGAAAAGCAAATGTTTATATGACTCAGCAGTTGGTCTGATGTATAAGAGTAGAACCCCCTTTTTAAGATCCCCCACTCAGGTGAGTCAAAAAGCTGAGCACGTGAAGCGAGACAGAAAACTCAAATGCAGTCTGCGTCAAACTTCTTCTTCGTTCATGGGCTGAAACTCCCCCGTTCACTCATGCTTTTGCATGAGTGGATTTGTACGTGTATGACCGTTTTTACCCCCACCATTCAAATGCGTCAAACAAAAAGACAGTGTACCTTGCAGACTGGTGATGATGGTGGGAGCATGCACGTCGTCAGAGTTCCCCTGCCCCAGGCGGCCATAGCTGCCCTCTCCGCAGGCCATGAGACTGCCGCTGGCTTGGATCAGGAAGGTGCAGTTCTGGCCACAGATCACCTGTGGAATATTGTGAGCGTATGCATGCTGTTATAGGCTTTTTGAAAGAGAATTCAACATGTGGTCAGGCATCATCTGCATAAAAACGCATACACATACACACGCGCACACACACACAGGCGCGCGCGCACACACACACACACACACACACACCTGCATGTATGACAAAAAATATTTAGAGAAAATACTTCTGCTTTCCCCAAGGCAAAACCACCTGTTGTAGCACAACAGTACTTATTGTTCTCCCTTTCCTCTTTTTGCTTTACTCTTGGTTTCACTGTACTTTTTACATACAAGGTAGGCATTTACCAACCACAATTTGTAGCCGGTTTGATCTCCATACAGTCAGAGCACCTGTATTTATCTACTAGATCAACTGCTGTGGCCTTAAGCACAGATTAGAAATCCTGCCTGCCCACATGAGACTTGATCAACATCATGATCAGAACAACTGAGGCGCTGAGTATATCTGAGATGCACACGGCCTGCCTAAGATTTCACTTACATCATACAGTTGAACATCCCATTTACAACCTCCAAAATTCTGGGAAAATCAGGTCTTAAAAAGGAGGGAGTTTTAAGATGGAGGTAACTTTGTTGAGGTTAAAATCTGAAAAAGCAAAGTCTTAAAAAGGGGGAGGGTCTAAATGGGGGGGGGGGGTTCCACTGTAATCACCAACAAACATATGAAACAATGTTGATGTTTTCTGTGAAAGACTGTACCTGCTGGCAAGACGACAGCGAGGGGACCTTGGTGGGTTTCATGGCTACGCGTCCCGCCTCGCACATCTGACCGTGACGGCCGCTGCCCCACACGAAGGTCTCACCGCGACCTCCGACCTGCCAGTCCTCTGGGTGTTGCACGGCCCACGTCATGATCTGACAGTCCATCGTCAGGTCCCATCTGATGTTGTCCTGGTAACACACAAATTCAGTCCTTAGAGTGAACATCAATAACAAATCTTGCTGTCAAGCTGGGATAAGCTCAAACGTTTAATTTAAAATGACATTTTATCTGAAAAAGAGGCAGGGGAAAAAAAGGAACGGGAATTACAGAAGTATTATTCAATTAAAGTTGCACCCTTGTTCTCTCACATGAAGCTAGTACCTTCCTCTTATTGGCTCTGCAAGAATCACATGTTCAGGGATGGCCAAATCTCAAAATGTTAACTCGCCAGCAGGGCGAGTAACTTCAAGAAAGTCACTAGCCGGGCAGAAATTTCGCTGGCCCGGTACATACCACAGTTGATCTGCAGTGTTTATATAGCTTTAAAACTCGGTATTACAACCAAAAGTGTTGCATTTGACCAGAATGTTAATTGGCCAGCCGGGCGAGTTACCAGGCAGTTTCTACTAGCCTGGCAGATTTTATACTCGCCCCTGGCGATCGGGCGGACGATTTGGCCATCCCTGCATGTTTATCATTAATGTACATTTCATCTGTTCTAAAACTAAACATATTACTATGTCACACGCTTTCCTTCTTTGCCACTACTAAAGCAACCGTGTGCAAGATTGTATGTTACACGCTTTGGAGCATGTGCAAGAACGGATTCAAACTCGAAATCGTCCTTCCAAAAGCCCAAAAATGCACACACAACTTTCATTTCTCTTGCTGTTATTGTTTCTTCTCTTTACAAATTCTTCAACGCTGAGAATACTGAAAACGGCATCCCAGATGACAGTACTGTTTCCATACGCGAATTTAGCTGCCCTTGGAAAGTGGCTCGCTCACGAGGCCTGTTGGTATGAATCTAGAAGGACAGAGTTATGAACAGACATGACAAAGATCACGAAAAGAACACACATTCCGTGCATGTAGACACAGAAAGACGTCATGAAAAATGCGATGCTTCAAAAGATACAGACTGTGACGATGACTCTGACGTCATTCACACATACCGAGACGGCTTCGTTAGACAATCAACGTAATCTCGTGTGGAAGAAAACATCTGTCACACGACCAAGTCTGAATAGCAGGTAGCAGGTAACATGTACCAGTATTCGAAAATTTCAGTAATAAATTTTCATTTGATTAATATACTTACCCAACTCACATATAGCAATTTACTTCAGTCTAGTGCTAGGACGCTGCCACGCATCACCGTGGTAACAAGGGAGTCAATTCTAAAAAAAGAACTACCTTGACCCATAAACAGGACAAAGTCAGACCGAGGCTGACTTCTTACTCGTGCCGCCATCTTGTATCATTCACACGAAAACGGAGAAAAAATCCTTCCTTCTTTTTTTTTAGAACAACCCTACTAGCGGGGAAGGTGGGAGGGAATTAACTATGTGAGTTTGGTAAGTATATTAATCAAATGAAAATTTATTACTGAAATTTTCGATTAAATTACATATCTTATCCTAACTCACATATAGCAGATTGCTAATTTAGGTGGAGGGAAAACACTCACTTTAAGAGGCAGGTAAGACTTGGCCCACCGCTACTAGAGCTGGTAAGGAGTTACTGCCATCCTGACGCGTGCTGGCGACGTCCCTCAGGTAGTAACTGATGAACACATCCTGAGATCTCCAGTTTGCAGAGTCGAGGACTTCAGCAAGCCTTCCTGAACGAAGAACGGCTTGCGAAGACGCCCATGCTCTGGCTTCATGTGTTCTCGCAGACGTTAGAGGGAGAACCAAATGTCCCCCTCCCCCCTGTCTTTGCCACCAGTCGTACGCTTGCTTAACCAGCGTAGACTCATCTGGCCAAGGTGACCCTCAACACGTCCTTACTCCGTACCGTGTTAAGGGAAATGAAAAGCAACTTTTGTTCCCTAGACCTGATGGGTGCTGTACGAGCTAAGTAACTGCTGAGAGCCCTAACGGGACAGTTAACTATGTCCGGGTCTCCGGGAGCAAGAATCCGGCCCAAGGGAGAAATCCGAATGATGGGAGAGGCTTGACCAGGCTTTTGATTTTTAGCAAGAAATTCAGGTCTAAATCTCAAGGTAACAGAACCATTACTTTCGAAAGAAATGTCTTTAGGGAGACCTGAAAGAGCATGTACTTCACTGCCTCTCCGAGCAGTGGCTAGCAAAATCAATAACAAAGTCTTGCGAGTCAAGTTAGGCAAACTTGCCGTATGCAAAGGCTCAAAATCCTGGGAACTAAGAAACTTAAGAACCAAGAAAAGATCCCAAGCAGGTAAGGGAGATTTTGATCTCGTGAAACCTATCGACGCGCCCTTGAGGACGCTAGCAATGACACCACTAAGGTTAATACAATGGCCTAATTGTCTTAAAGTAGACGAGATGGCCGATCTCCGAACCCGAAGAGAAGAGGGAGATCTGCCCTGAGCAGCTAACCAGGAAAGATGGTTAGCAACCTGCATAGAACGGGGAGAAGTAGGATTAACGCTGTTCTCCGAACACCACTTAACCCACGCAGACCAGTGGGAGGAGTACACCGAACCAGTGGACTCCCTGTGAGCCTTTTGTACAAAATCTAAGGTGGAATCTGAGGCACCTGAGCGGCGAAGAGAGACCCTGACAGTATCCAGCCGTGAAGCCTGAGCGATTGAAGGTTCTCGTGATGAACCCCCGATCTTGGCTGAACTAACTCTCCCTTTCTTAAGTCTAGAGGAATGGGAGGACCGTCCGCGAGACGCACAAGATCGGGAAACCAGTGTTGGCTGGGCCACAAGGGGGCTACCAACACCAGATATGGCTGTTCTGACTCCGCCTTTCTCAGCACCTTGCTCAATAGCTGGAAAGGTGGGAACGCTAAGGCCACCAGGCCCGACCAGTCTATCTCTAGCGCATTCACTTTCCAGGCTTCTGGATCCGGAAACAGAGAAACAAACACCGGCAGCCTGCGAGAAAATCTGGTCGCAAACAAGTCGACCATGGGTTTGTTGACCCGTAACCACAGACGCTGAAGCGCTTGGTAAGTCAGAGTCCACTCTGTGTGAATGACACTGGACGAGCGACTGAGACATTGAGACTGCCAGGGAGGTACTTCGCTGACAACGTAATGCGATGCCGACTGCACCAAATCAGAATCTGACAAGCCCTGACTGACAGAGTGTGGGACCGAGACCCGCCCTGTCTGTTGATATAGGCCGCTACCGTAGTGTTGTCGGTGTGTATGTATATACCCGAACATGCTTGTCCGTGGCCAGAGACAGAAAAGACTGGAGACCCAGAAAAACAGCCTCTAGCTCCAACGCATTGATGTGCCAGCTGCTTTGCGTCGTATTCCACAGACTTGACGCAGTGTGGAAAGAAAGGTGAGCACCCCAGCCCTCCATGGAAGCATCTGTAAACAGATCCTCATCTGGTGGGGGAAGAGGGATAGGAAATCCCTGTGAAATCCAGGGGAGGAGCCACGGCCTCGTTGTGTGCAGAAACCAGTTTTCTAACAAGACTACTGTCTGCCAGCCTTGAACTGAGGGCTTCCACACCAAGTTCAGGGCAGCCTGAAATTGTCGTTTGTGGACCCTGCCTTGGGGAACAAGAGAGGCCATAGACTCCATCTGCCCGAGAAGGGAAGCTAGAACACGCACGGACGCTTTCTTCCGAGGGGTCAGAGATCTCACCAGAGCCTGTAGCTTGTCCACCCTCCTCTGGGCAGGGCGGACCGACCAATCTACCGTGTTGAAACTCATGCCGAGGTACGTAAACACTTGTGAAGGTGTGAGCTCTGACTTCACCTGGTTTACTGAAAACCCCAGTTCCAAAGCCTGACTCAGAACCAACTGGGTATGAGCTTTGCACAAATCCAAATCCTGATGAAGGATGAGCCAATCGTCGAGATACGCCCGTAAGCGCACCCCTTTCTGCCTGACCAGTGCACAAAGCTGGCGCACAACCATCGTAAAGATCCACGGGGCCAGGGATAACCCGAACGGGAGAGCCCTGAAATGGTACACTTGTTCTCCCCACAGAAACCTCAGCCACTTCCTATCTGAAGGGTGTATGAGTATGTGAAAATACGTGTCTGTCAGATCGATCGACGTCACCCAGTCTCCCTGTCTGAGTGTGTCCCTGACGGATGCCGGAGTCTCCATAGTAAACTTTATGACTCTTAGGTATTTGTTCAGGGGAGACAGGTCTAAGACCGGGCACCATGCGCCGGAGGCTTTGGGGACCACAAAAATTCTCCCATAGAAGCCCGGGGAATTGTGATCTAGAACCTCCTCGATGGTCTCTTTCATCAGAAGGGACGAGATCTCGCCCTGAATGGCTGACTGTGCCTCCTGTTTCCTGGGGAACTGAAAGGAGGGGGGTACTCTGGTTAATGGCGCCTTGCCGTCTACCTAGAGCAGCCTGAACCCCGAACGCACGATTCCCACGATCCACTGGCGGTTTACTGACCGTAACTAGCTTAGTAGGGCTCGGGAGGGACCACCCGCCACCAAAGGGGTGGGGGCTGTGAGAACGAGAGGTTCGGGGGCGCATCATTGGGGGTGGGGCTTGCGCCCCGACCCCCGAGATTTACCGAACGAAGGACCCTTCTTCGGATAAGGGGCACCACCACCCCTGCCACGAGAAGAAGGACCTTGGCGCTGCGCCTTACCCCTACTGGCTGAAGAAGCCCGAGTCTTAGGCGGGCCCGGACTCTTGTTTTGGTGCGTAAGACCATAGTGAGCTATCTGCGCTATGGCCATGGCTCTGGCGTCCTGCGTCTCCTTACGGAGAGCATCAAGGGACGGCTGCCCCAGCAACGCACCCTCAACAAAAGGAGAAGACTTGAGCGATTCAATCGTAACCTTGTCCTGAATCCTGGACCCCGTGAGAAACGCAGACCTGCGAGCATGCACGGAATGTGCATAAAGGCGCGCTGACAAGTTCAACCGGTACAATTTCTGAGGGCAGAGCCGGCATGGGGGTAGACTTTGGCAAGACAATCGTGACATTAAACGAATGTTTAGACGAAGGGTCTAGAACTTTTGACTACCGCCTGACTGGAAGAACCTTTAGATTTACGAGAAGGCTTCTTAGCCGGAGAAGGCTCTGAAACCTGCTTAGAATTCTTCTTTTTACCGCTGTCCGACATGACGGACGAAAGCGTGCAAAAAAATCAAAGTCAACAAAACGACCTGTGTCAAGCAATAAAACGACAAAAGTTTGCTAAAGTGCTCACCCCAAACACAGTTTAAGAGAAGAGGGACGTGTAGAAAGACCCAAGGTGAAGTCTGACCAAAGCTGAGGTCAGACGAAAGGCTAAAAAGCCTAAGCGTAACAAAGACACGTCCAATAGACACGGACGCTGTAGAGTGAATGATACAAGATGGCGGCACGAGTAGGAAGTCAGCCTCGGTCTGACTTTGTCCTGTTTATGGGTCAAGGTAGTTCTTTTTTTAGAATTGCCTCCCTTGTTACCAAGGCGATGCGTGGCAGCGTCCTAGCACTAGACTGAAGTAAATTGCTATATGTGAGTTGGGATCTTTCTTTATTTGGTGTTTAACGTCATTTTCAACCACGAAGGTTATATCGCGACGGGGGTAGGGGGGAGATGGGATAGAGCCACTTGTCAATTGTTTCTTGTTCACAAAAGCACTAATCAAAAATTTGCTCCAGGGGCTTGCAACGTAGTACAATATATTACCTTACTGGGAGAATGCAAGTTTCCAGTACAAAGGACTTAACATTTCTTACATACTGCTTGACAAAAATCTTCACAAAAATTGACTATATTCTATACAAGAAACACTTAACAAGGGTAAAAGGAGAAACAGAATCCGTTAGTCGCCTCTTACGACATGCTCAGGAGCATCGGGTAAATTCTTTCTCGTCCCAACCAATATGGGACTCCCCCTAACCCGCGGGGGGTGTGAGTTGGGATAAGATATGTAATTTAATCTATTCTTAACACAAAACAGTTTTTAGTTCATAACTCAATTGAGTAATTGTGTCCTTGGAGTACTTGTTAATAATTTGTTTATGTTAGTTATTTTGAATAAAAATCTGTTCAAACCAACTCAATAGACAAATTCTGAAAATAACTCTGTTGGGTTTTTATAGGTTGTGAAAGAGTGAATACCCTTGCTTTTTACTCGGACAAACATTGGAGGGGTCAATCACTAGCGCGGGGTGTGTCGGAAACACTGGGACAGGAGCATGTGTGAAGTTTAATTTGTCAGAGGAAAAGCAAGGGTATTCAATAATTGTTTCATGTTAGTTATTTTGAACAAAAGTCTGTTCAAAAATGAAACAATTATTAAATACCCTTCACTCTTTCATAACCCATACTAACTCGACGCAGTTATTTCCGACAATCGTCTATTAACCAAGCAGAGAAAAACGGGCAAGTACTCACATAGGCCTCCCCCTGCACCTCTTCCACAGAGTTGCGGGCCAGGAACCTGAAGGCGGGAGGGAAGGGGTGTCGATGCAACAGCGCCACCGCTGACTTGATGACCGTGGAGTAGGACAGCAGCCACTGCCACTCAGCCACCAGGTGCTCCAGGCACAGCGGACCTTCAATACACACAGCTGTTATGGTCAAATTTAGCCCTCATTTGTGTTGCTTGTGGGTTTGAACCATGTTTATGCAACACTAGTCACACACACAAGCGCAGCATGCGAACAAATAAAAAAGTTAAGTGACATGAATATATATGTGTGTGTGTGTGTGAGTGTGTGAGTGTGAGTGTGTGTGTGTGTGTGTGAGTGTGTGCGTGAGTGAGTGAGTGAGTGAGTGAGTGAGTGAGTGTGTGTGTGTGTGTGTGTGTGTGTGTGTCAATCTGTGTGTGTGTGTGTGTGTGTGTGTGTGTGTGTGTGTGTGTGTGTGTGTGTGTGTGTGTGTGTGTGTGTGTGAGTGAGTGAGTGAGTGAGTGAGTGAGTGAGTGAGTGAGTGAGTGAGTGTGTGTGTGTGTGTGTGTGTATGTGTGTGCATGCGCGCGCACGCGCATATGCTTGCGTGTATGTGTGTGTGTGTCCTTGTGTTTTTAAGCAGTGGGTGGCACTATTGGGGGGTCAACATGTACCTGTTAATACACAACTACATTGAGTCTAGAGTACCCAGTTCTTAAACCACATAAAGCTATCATACAACAATTGAACCTATCCTGGCAACAAACGCTCAAAAATGACCACCAGCCCCAAACGTCCATTCCACAGGATCCCCAACAAGCTTTTCTTTTCTTCTGTATGATTCACCTTTCTATACTGTTCAAAAAAAGAAACGCATAGCTTGTAATATTTGGATAATTTAGTTATATGGCTACAAGGATATCCACCAAACTGCAGAAAATGTTTATCTGGTCGTCGACCTTTCGTCCATTGCCACAAGTGAGCTCTGCACGTGACGCATGCGTTATCAGTGGCTACAATGTCAAAATTGCTCATTTGGCATGACCACTCGTCATGCTTCAGTGTAATCTCGTGAAACTCGGGGAATATTGAGCTCTCACCATGTCTTCCAAAACCCATAAAAGCGGATTGTTCGCCACAAAGAAATCAGACGACAATTCAGCGACGAAAGATGGCCCGATTGAGCAGAGAAGACCGCCAAATTGCATTGGGTCGTTTACAAGCAGGCCAAAGTCAAAGTGCAATCGCCAGGCACTTCCACGTGTCCCAGAGCACCATCAGTAGACTGTGGGTCAGGTTTCAAGCCACTGGCTCCGTTGCTGACTTGCCACGAGCGGGAAGACCAAGGGCGACAACTGCTGCTCACGACCGCTTCATACGGCTCCGCCACCTCCGGAATCGTTTCCTGTCGGCCTCATCTTCTGTCCAGGCTCTTCCCGGTCCACACCGATTATCGGACCAGACCGTGCGGAACCGCCTGCATGAAGCTGGTTTGAGAGCTCGCAGACCTCACAGAGGAGCTGTCCTCACCCGCCGCCATCGCCAGAACCGAGTGCAGTGGGACAACCAGCACCTTCGCTGGACCGTCCGGAATCACTGGAGACACGTGTGGTTCAGCGACGAGTCCTACTTCCTGCTCCAGCGACATGATGGTCGGAGGAGGGTCTACCGGAGAGTAAACGAACGTTACGCGCCCAACTGTGTGGATGAGGCACCCGTTCATGGTGGTGGAGGCGTCATGGTGTGGGGGGCGATCAATACCGCTGGAAGGAGCACCCTGGTGCACGTCCAAGGGCGCATAACTGCCCAGCGATACGTGGAGGAAATTCTGCGCCCACACGCCCTTCCTCTTCTGGCTGACCAGGATGCCATATTCCAGCAGGACAACGCTCGCCCGCACACAGCACGACTCACCACCCAGTTCCTCACCGACCACCATGTCCAGGTGCTTCCCAGGCCATCCATGTCGCCAGACATGAACCCGATAGAACACCTCTGGGATGAATTGGACAGACGTGTGCGCAGGCGAGAAGAAGCGCCGGCAAATCACCGCGATCTATTGCAGGCACTTCAGGAGGAGTGGGACACCATCCCACAGCAAGATATCCGGCATCTGATCCAGTCCATGCCCAGAAGGTGCCGGGCAGTTGTTGCTGCTCAAGGCAGTCACACCCCCTACTGACTTGACAGCCTCGGCACCCAATCGTATTGATTGACTGATTGATTTGAAGATGCAAATGAACAGTGTGTGCATTCAACTGTGTCCATACCAAATTTCAAACAAATAATCTAAATATTGGATTTTCTGTTAATTTTTTCGAAAAATAAAACAAATTTGGCAAGTAGCAACTATGCGTTTCTTTTTTTGAACAGTATATAAAGACTATAACGACCATAACGACCACTTTGGGTCAGTCGTGGTTGTTACGGACAGGTTTGACTGTACCTACCTGTGTTGTGACAGTGGTGGAGGGGCTCGGGGGAGAAGCAGAGGACGGTGTCCAGGCCAAAGCCTACAGCCAGCGCTGCCAGACACTGCAGGTACTGACTGTGCAGCAGCTGCTCTCCCAGCAACACTGACGGCTGCACAGTACATCATCATCATAATCAATCAATCAATCAATCAATCAATCAATCAATCAATCATCATCATCATCATCATCATCGTCACCATCACCGTTGTCATCACCATCACCATCATCACCATCATCATCACTATCAGCAGCACCGGCTTCACACGTCAAAAGTTCATAAAGCTAAACCTTGGATTAATATAGGTACTATTTTCTGTGCAAAACAAATGTCACTTTATCATTCGCGGATAACCTATATCATCCCTGTACATTTTTGCCAAGGTCAAGAAGCTATTTAACTTGTCAAACTCAGAAAACTGTGATGGTCACTTAACATATCAGAAATAGAACAAACAAGCAGGGATGTCAACAAACCAACCAATTTTTTTTTATTTTTTAAATGAGTTCAACCAATATAATCGCATGCGGCTAGTAAATGTGTCTGGAACTACAGAGTGTACAAAACGTCCCTTACCTTCTCATGGATGAACTGATCATGCAGCATCGTGGGAAGACGCTGGAGCAAACCACGGAAACACGGCGCCTGCTGCAATCCCACAATGCCCTGCTGCTTGAGATGCTTACGGGCGATGGCCATCACACGATTCTTGTGGAAAGAGTCTGGACTGAAGTTAACCAGAATCACATCCTGAAGATGAAAGTGAAAAGACAGTGTTGGTAAATGAAGCAACATTTAAAATATTCTGCTTGCCGTGTTGAATGATGGTACAGCTCTTTCATTCATGTTTTTATTTGTGAAGTTTACAGCTAAAACCCCTTTCCCTCCCCTCGACACACACACACCCTCCTAAAGTTCGACCCTTCAAGTTACGCATTCAGATCTAAGCGTTATGAAGCTGGATGCAATATATGACCACAGTGGTCAATAATTTCCAAGATTAACACTTCACTCTAATATTAACATTTGTGCCTTGAAATCTCAGATTCAGGAAACAATCCTTCACAAGTTTACATCATTTACTTTTCACAATCCAAGAAAAAAACAATGGAAACAATTACACATTAATATGGAAGCATGTTAATGTTATTGTAATTCATGCGGTTGTAAACAGACAGAATTGGTTCTGTTCTGTTCACACACTACTTTCAGTCCACCTACCTGCAAGGGTCAAGTCCCAAGAAATATGTCTCTGTATTCCTATCTTATCATTCTGCTCCTGGTTGGGGTTTTTTTCACATACATTTTGACGGGTTTCTGGACAGCAAACTCTAAAACAAATTCTTTTCATCACAAAAGCGATCTTTGGAATTGACTGACGTAGTCCAGAAGAATTCATGCATCAACTTACGTCACGTATTCGACGTCATCACTTCGCATACCTTATAGTCTCGGTATTTTCGTTGGCCTTCATATTTCCTACTTGTAAAATGACCCTCAAAGCTAACCGAGACTAGTTGAGGTTGTATCAATGCGCCTCGCCAGCAGGTTGTTAATGGCTTTTTTAGCGAATTGTTATTGACAATTAATGACCGGTAATTTTTGATGAGTTGGGGCATTCTGACCAATCAAAGGATCTGTTTCATTAAAACGCCAACTTGATTGAATTACAATTTTCAATAACAGACATATCAGTAAACAACATTGATGCTCTGACCTTTGACCTGCTGAAGCAGGTAGCAATAGTACGGTCACAGAACCAGACCAAACCACGCACACTGCCAGTGCCTGTGTGTGTCTGCAGCAAACATGCATCCTGAAAAAAGGCAAAATAGTGTGCAGGATTAACATTGGGTACATCATCAGAATCAGTGTTTACTCCAAAACACTAGCCTAAGAGTTGTTTAACAAAACAGTTTTCTTTCCCGATTTCTTATTGTGTTTCTTTCTTTTGAAACCCAACTTCATTTGGTCTTAAAACTGTTAACATCAGAGCTGCTGATTTCAAGCTGGGGTTCTAGAACAGTCACTAACCTGCAGTGACCAGATGTTGAGCCAGCCTTTTGCACAGCCAGAGGTCAACATAAGGGCATTGGGGCTGAAGCTCAGAGAGGTCAAGGACACAATGTGGCCTGTCAAGGTCACCATCAGCTTGCTCTGCAGACGCTTCTGCTTGACTGCCTTGTTGCTCTCCCTGAAATGGCTGTCCTCAAAGTCCTGGGAAAAAGTCAAAGGGGATGCTTAAGATCATGTTTCACAAAATGAACGCTTTTTCGAAAAGACATAACATATAGAAATATAATAGATCCCTTGCAAATGTCACCAGACAAACTACCTTCCATATGACACATGATCTCCCTCAGAACTAGTGCACACCCACAGACACCCCCCCCCCCCTCACCCACACACGTGTGCAAGCATGCACGCACACACACACACAAACTCAAAAACACACATGCACCCACGCACGCACACACATACAAACACAGATGAAGCTATTTTCAGGTGTGTTTTTTTTTTTTTAAGAATGTGGCAGACAGCTGCTAAAAGTTAAACTATTTTTACCTGTGACTCCATGCTCTGTGACTTGGGAAGGAAGGTCTTTGTGTGACTGGTGGGCTGCTCCAATGTCCATACACACACCTTACCATTCTCACAGCCTCTGCAAACACAAAGAGCAGTTTATATAAAGTATGCACATGGACAATAAGAAAACATACTGAAACATCACACCTACACCCCAAAACATGAAACTTTTTCTGTAACTGTTGCACATAGCATGTCTTATTGTGAAAGCTCTATTCTCTGTACACGTTGCCAAGCGATATGTGACCCTCCACCACGGGATGAGTCGCATGTCACCTTTGCATGATTTTCATATTTTTAAATTTTCCTATAGAGTTTTTTATGCTCTATCCAGTGGTGAAAACCGTTTTAGAAAAGAGCGAAAACTGTTTGAGTTACAAGCCTGTGACTATGGTGACCCTCACACTGTTACCAGACACTCCCCGGGCTTATATTAAGCCTAGCGCAGAATCGCGCGAGGTGACATGCGACTCATTTCGTGGTGGAGGGTCACATATCAACTTTAAAGCTGTCTGAAAATAGACAATGTTGGGAAATAACTCTGTCGGGTTTGTATGGGTTGTGAGGGAGTGAATGCTCTTACTTTTATCAAGTCAAACATTTTCAAGTGACATTATAGGACAGTCACTAGCAAGGGGTGTGTCTGAAACATGTGACAAGGAGAGCGTGTGGAAAGCCTCAATAAAAGCAGGAGTATTCACTCTTTTGTAGTGCATACAAGCCTGACCGAGTTATTTCTGAAGTCTGTCCATCAAGCCACCCACCCAGCAATCATGAGTCTCCTTTCGTCAGGAACGCCCTGCATGTGGCACCACTCCACAGTGGTCAGTGCCGCTGGGTGAACCAGCTCTGCAGCACAGAACAGCCCCTCACCGCGGTGAGACCACACGCAGATTCTGGGGTCACCGCTGGCGCAGGTAGCCAGGACCTGACCTGTGGGGTCCCACTGTAGGCTGGTGATAGCACTCTGCAACACACAGGTACATGTTTAGATGCGTTCTTCTTCTTCTGCGTTCGTGGGCTGAAACTCCCATGTACACTCGTGTTTTTTGCACGAGTGGAATTTTACGTGTATGACCGTTTTTTACTCCGCCATTTAGGCAGCCATACGCCGTTTTCGGAGGAAGCATGCTGGGTATTTTCGTGTTTCTATAACCCACCGAACTCTGACATGGATTACAGGATCTTTTTCGTGCGCACTTGGTATTGTGCTTTCGTGTACACACGGGGGGTGTTCGGACACCGAGGAGAGTCTGCACACAAAGTTGACTCTGAGAAATAAATCTCTCGCCAAACGTGGGGACGAACTCACGCTGACAGCGGCCAACTGGATACAAATCCAGCGCGCTACCGACTGAGCTACATCCCCGCCCTTTAGATGCGTTTACCTTTACTTCTATTTCTACTCCTGAAGTTATAGTGTTTCTGCTGAGGCGTACAAGCCGTTCCTTGGTAATACACCTTGCTTTTCAACTTAATACATGTACGTTCATTTCTCTGATGATGCTATGGCAACCACAAGAACTGCAGAGTTTTCTGATCTTTCATTTCTGAATGGTTGGTGAGCAAACTAGGCTAAACAGTAATAAATCTGTAAGTAAAGCAAACCAAAAGCACTTTCAAAATAAGTAGCTCATCACTCATCAAATCAACTTGTTCTCATTTCAGCATGTAACTTCAGATCCGTGCTTCTCCACAACGGTGCAGAAAACAGAGACAACTTATTCTTGAAATGACGATCAGCAGACATTATGTGAAGGCTAAACAAGCTGTTAACAATAACACCAAAGCTGAAGTGTTCAGACCTGATGCGCTTCCACCTTGAGCGGTTCCTCAAACTCGTTTCTGCTGCACAACAACAGCTCCCCGTCACTGTAGGCAACAGCAAACTTGTGGTCCTCGTCAAACCACGCCAGCTGGGTCACAGACACTAAAACACACCACCACAAAGTTAATGAAACAGGCAAAACTTATACAATATGAGTTGAAATACAAAAGAATTATGTACTCACAAAAACAAGATCACAAATATATGCACAAAGTTAAAATGTTTGCCTATGGAAGCTTTTTCGTTGTCAGGATAACCCACTATAAAACTTTTAAAGAATGTGCTCTAAAATAAGCTGCATCTTTTGAAGGAATAAAGAATTTGTCAACCCTATGCAGAATTGAACCAACAGCAGTTATTGTCCAAAACGTGTTACATTCAACTCCAATAGCTGTGTGCAGAATTGGAGAGCCATCATATTTTCTCATGTATCATGCAACACCAGAGGCTGACAGCCCTCTGTTCTCTACAAGCAACCTGCTGACTGTACTGCAGCTTGCAACAATCTAACCTCAAGATTACACTCTAGTTTGAATCAAACTCATTTTTAAACTGAACAAAAACGGCTCTGTCCAAACACACTTCACTTCCACAAGCACACATTGACAACACAACACCCAAAATCCCCAGTACCATTTCTGCAGCAGTGGGCAAGCTCCTTGCACCTGAATGTTGAGCTGTCGATGACGTCGATTGTACCAACAGAGCCGTCATGCCGTCCAACCAGCAGGGTGTCTGTGTTGAGTCCCAGATGACCTCCAATGCCTCGTGACTGGGGCCAGGTCAAGGCCGTGACCCACTGCTGCTGAATGTCAAGGTGACCTCTACCGCCCCCTGGAATAAACAGCCCACAGAGAGGAGCTGGTGAAAATCTTATGGTATGAAAATAGCGTAAACTTTAGAGGGAGGGGAGCAGGGGTTTTACCGTAGCTGCATGAAAGTTGTGATTTTCTGGACTTTAGATCCTTTATCTTCTTGCTTCTCCTTCTTCCCTGTCTTTCAGCTCTCTTGTCTGGAATTCCTCTGAAACTCCTCTGGAATGCTTCTTGAGTTTACACAAAATCTCAATTGTCTCATAAAGTCTTATTAGGCATTTTCAGTAACTTAACCAACTCATTCACTCACTCACTTTGACACACTCACACACGCGCGCACACACACACACACACACACACACACACACACACACACACAAACAAACACACACTATCTCTCTCTCTCTATCGCTTCCTCTCTCACTCTCACCTGGGCAAATCCAAGACAATACCTCAACCAAAACATCCTTTTCCTTCAACCACAAACGCTAAAAAACTAACCCAGTCACACAAAACAAAGCAATGACAACCAACCTCCGACAGCCCAGATGTTGACCATATCCTCATGACTAGCGGCCAGCAGTCGTCCATTGGAGTTCCAGCAGAGATGACTGAGGTGGTAGCCGTCATGCCCCTCCCCGCGCACCTCCTCCCCACGATGGAAAATGCAGGTCTGCTGCAGGAAGGCGTGGGTCTTGTTGGGGAGGTTCCATATTCGCACCGTTCCATCATGACCACTGCAAAAATGACACTGTCTTTAAACGTCGGCTTCACTATCAATTTACATTCATACTTTATTGTCCCATTGTTGGACAATTCGGGACGATTCCTCCCAGCTTAAAGCTGGCAGCAAAAAGAATTAGGTGCACTGGTGTTATCAGCCACTTGAACTTCTGGCAAAAAAATGACAGAAGTCATGACGTAGTCTTTTACTTGCTGAGGAAGTGACACGGGGGTGGGATATACCTGCCGTTTTCGAGTCATCACATAAAGTTGACCTGTGTCTGTCCCAGCCTGGGTTCGAACATGTGACCCTGAGGATGACAAGTCCAGTTCTACCAACTGAGCTACCAGACCCCTTTACTGCTCTGCTGAACCGGACGTACCTGTAGCTACAATGGAAAATAATTTCAGTAGCAACACTGTTTTGCCTCAGTCAATGAATCTAGGCTGTAAAAAGCCTGAGCATTTCACTGACAAGACAGTACATGGCAAGTAGCACAGAGCAGGAAGAGAAAAATGTCAACAGCAAGAGACAGCCCTTACCTGGACGCCAAGAATTGTTTCTTCTGGTTCCACCGACACGAGGAGACGCGATTTTGATGACCCTCAAGTGGTATGACAGAAGCCGTGCCAAGGTCGCCACCCAGATCCACCTGCAACAGTTTTTTGACAATCTTCTACCTGCAAGCTCCCCGACATCAAAAATAACCATCTCAAAAGCAGTCCCACGGGCAGCAAGTGTTTTAAACGATTCAGTCTTTAGATCAAGTGTGAAACAAAGTAAAGCATCACTACATAAATGAGCACCTACTACATTGACTTATATCTTCGATGGCAACACAAAATCTGTCTGTCTGTCTTAGTTTGTCTGTCTGTTTTACTAAGGTTGTCTTGTCTGTCTCATCTCAGTCTGCCTGCTAACAGTCTGCACACACACACACACACACACACACACACACACCCACACACACACACACACACACACACACACACACACACACACACACACTCATACACACTCACACACAAATACATGCACCGTAACCATCACCAACCATCTACCTACCTGATTATCACTTCCAGAAGAACGATGAGCGGGTTGAGACGACTGCTCCAGAGATCGCGCCAGCTGCTGAGCTGACCACTGTCGGTGGTGTGACGGCATTCGTGCCGAGATGATGCATGCCGACAAGGCATTGATCAGCTGTAGATGCCAACAGTTACTGCCCCTGGCTTGTGAGGGGGCGCTGGGGGTGGTGAGGGTGGAGGTGGGAGTGGTGGCAGGGGCAGAAGCGGTGGCACCGCCTGATGCCGTTGTTGGACTTGTTGGTGTCAAAGGCGCTTGAGGGCTGCTGCCGACGTCAGCTGTTGCAGAGAGAATGCGATAGTCTGCTTAGAAAAGCTAGTGCTCACACAAAGGAATGTCTTGACAATTCTTTACAGACTACCAAAGCTAGTGAGTGGGATGATGGAGTGGGCAAACTGGTCAGCAAATGTATTCACCTATCCCTCTGTCTACTGGTCTAACAGTACGCCTTTCCACCATTAGCTGTGCCAGAAGGGTCATTCAGCAAAACAGTTGGTAGTAGGCGACTCCAGAGGTTACCGCAAACTTTTTTCAACAAAACATAAAACTGACTCTATGATATCAATGAAGATCATAAAACGTACCTGTACATATAAAACCACTAAACCTGACTCGAAAACAACAGAAACAAGTGCATGCACTCTGAGATAATCATCACCAGAACCACCACCACCAGACACAAAGCGTCAAAACTCACACTTCTCCCCCGAGAGCTGTGCTTGCAGAAGCCTGGCGTGCCAGCCGCCCTGTGTGAGGAGGGAGACGAGGGCCTGCACCACAGTGAAGGAGGAGGAGGTGGGGGTTTGGGCCGACAATGTCCGCAAGGAACTCAGGTCCTCCAGGCTGCTGGTGTTTAGACCCATGGCCGCTGACATCAGCTCCTGTGAGGGATTACGGCAGACGATAATAAAAACAATAAATAATAATAAATAACTTTTCTATAGCGCGAGTCCTAGCAATTCACAATGAGATCATAGAATTTCCTTTTTGAAGCAGATCTGGCCATGCAGGCTTCAACATGGGATAAGACCATCCATCCACTTAGTCACATACCTTCTCCTTCTTCTGCGTTCCCAGGTCACATACCAAAAGTGAACACCATGAATGCTTGCTAGGGTGATTTGGACTTTTTCTATGAATTAATTTCCGAAAAAGGCACTTAATTCTTTAAAAAAAAAAAAAATTGTGTGCGCAGAAAGCACCCAGGCTGTTCATTTTTGGTATGTGACCAAGCTGAGAGATGGTCTTATCTCATGTAAAAGCCTGACCAGCCTAAGACAGTGGGGCTAACTGTTTTCAGGAGGCGGAGAGGACCTTCAAGATATTTTGGTTTGCACAGTAAAGTGAACACACAAGAACAAATGAACAGAAAATATCCCAGGCAGAGTCAGCCTGCCAACTTTCTAACTGGATAAGTTCCAACAAATTTGTGAATTTTTAAGTATTCCTCCTTTTTTAAAAAATGAAATGTACTCTGTTCGGTCACACCACTGTTCCATGTTTGGTACGCATGTCTCAATCACATTTTCATTTCACATTTGGTCTTTTCTTTTCATAAATGTCTTTTTATTTTCATAAACTGCCCAAATGTTCCAGAAACCAAATGAGATGGGAGGCTTAAAAAGCCGCGAGGCTTATGGAACACTTTTTCCAGTCCATACTACTACTACTTCTACTACTACAGTGGAGTCCAGCTATAACGAACCTGGGTAAAACGAAATCCCGCTTTTAACAAACTGCCATTGATTTCCCGGCAGACAGCCTTCTATTTCTTACTTGTTACTTTCGGGCTACAACGAAGCTTTTGAACTCATTTGCATAACGAATCCCTCTTATAACAAACACGTTTTCATCCCCCCAGAGCAGTTTTGTCTCTAAAAGTCACAAGGCTACAACGAACGGTGCAAGGTCTCGGCCAACCAAGACTATGGCATACTCGTGGCAAAGCCGCGGAATGGTACCGTAAACCAAGAATAGTGACGTAATTACGTCACGGTCGAAAGTCTTTGACGTCAATGCCTCCCTGTAGTCTTTAGTTTCTCTCGCGCGGTGTGTGTGTGTGTGTGTGTGTGTGTGTGTGTGTGTTCATTTTGTGCACATGTGTTAGTGTTACTGTTTGTGTGTGTGTGTGTGTGTGTGTGTTTGTGTGTGTGTGTGTGCGCGTGCATGAGTCTGTACTCGTGTGTGTGTGTGGTGTGTGTGTGTGTTTGTGTGTGTGAAAGAAAGAAAGAGAGAGAGAGGGAGGGAGAGAGAGAGAGAGTGTGTGTGTGTGTGTGTGTGTGTGTGAATGTCTGAAGAGTACTCGGGTCCAGCGCGAGCGTTTTTAAAAGACACTGACCTTCTTCCCAGGGGTCAATGACCCAGTTTTAGCTATGAGGTGGTTCCCCTGTCATATGAGAGTGGAAACATTTCCTGCACAGGGGTCAGTGACAGTTTAATCTATGGGGCGGTCTCTTTGATGTCTCAGCTGAAACATGCATTATCACAAGTTGTTTGACTGGTACTCAGGCGGTCTCTTTGATTTTATTTCTATTTTGATACACTCCTGGAAAAAAAGTGCCCCCTTAATGACCCGGAAAATACCGTACATGCTTTTACACGACTTTTTAAATTTTACTTCTAAAATTACAGTAAAGTGAACATTTGAACTATGCCTCTCTATGGATTATATTATGAAGCATGCAGAGATTGTACTCTCCAAGGAAAGATCGATGGGACGATCATTTGAAGGTGAGTGGGAAAACTTGTCTTGAGGCCATTTAGGGTTGAAAACTCTACAGCGAATTACTGATATAACGAACTAAAATGTATCTCCCTTGAGATTCGTTGTACCCGGACTCCACTGTACATCCTTACACTCACTTAAGCCTGTCCTTAATTGAGCCCAAAGACGACTTCGTGAAATCAGTGCTAATGCTTCGTGCAGCCAGCTTCATAAAGTAGACTTCATGAAGTTGACTTGGCCCGATTAATGACACGCTTAACAAGTGATGTGGATACTGACCTGAGTACATAGCTGCACTAGCTGCTTCAGGGACCCAGGGTTGTCCTGGACAAGCGCTCCAATGGCTTTGGTCAGGTTTTGCAGGTGAACGCTGGCTTCGTGCGACCCAGGCTTCATCCCTCCAACACCACCAGCACTACCACTGCCACCCACACCACCAGTAGGTCCGCCACAGGGTCTGAGGTTGACGCTAGCGGCGTTTGCTGCTGCCGGGCGAGAGGCGTCGGTGGCTGTGTGGGAGGAGGGGGTCATCTTGCCGGAGGCGCAAAGAGACATGAGGCGCACGATCTGCATGATGTCGGCCAGGCCCAGGTGTTCCAGTGCCAGGGACAGATGACATGACCCACTGCTGTTGGTGTACAAAACAATGACTTTATATTAAAACGATTAAACAAGAAGAGCAAACGCGCTAGTTATCTCCCTTGTTTTTCTGATAACGTTCGTAAAAGGCTACAGATGTAAATACTTTGATGTAAAGAATAATCCTATGAACTTTGTCAAAGATATAAAATGTCTAATTTTTCCTTTGACGCTGACCTGTGACCTTGAAAAAGGTCAAAGGTCAACGAAACCATCGTTAAAGTGTAGAGGTCATTGGAGGTCACGACTAAACAAAATATGAGCCCGATCGCTTTGATAGTTTCCGAGAAAAGATATAAAATGTCTAATTTTTCCTTTGACGCTGACCTGTGACCTTGAAAAAGGTCAAAGGTCAACGAAACCATCGTTAAAGTGTAGAGGTCATTGGAGGTCACGACTAAACAAAATATGAGCCCGATCGCTTTGATAGTTTCCGAGAAAAGTCCAACGTTAAGGTGGTGTCTACGGCCGGCCGGCCGGCCGGCCGGCCGGCCGGCCGGACAGACTAACACTGACCGATTACATAGAGTCACTTTTTCTCAAGTGACTCAAAAATGTTAAAAGTTTCTAGCAGATACAATGGAACCCCCGTTTTAAGACCCCCCTGATTGAAGACTTCGGGCGGGGATGTAGCTCAGTCGGTAGCGCGCTGGATTTGTATCCAGTTGGCCGCTGTCAGCGTGAGTTCGTCCCCACGTTCGGCGAGAGATTTATTTCTCAGAGTCAACTTTGAGTGCAGACTCTCCTCGGTGTCCGAACACCCCCGTGTGTACACGCAAGCACAAGACCAAGTGCGCACGAGAAAGATCCTGTAATCCATGTCAGAGTTCGGTGGGTTATAGAAACACGAAAATACCCAGCATGCTTCCTCCGAAAACGGCGTATGGCTGCCTAAATGGCGGGGTAAAAAACGGTCATACACGTAAAATTCCACTCGTGCAAAAAAACACGAGTGTACGTGGGAGTTTCAGCCCACGAACGCAGAAGAAGAAGATTGAAGACTTCCTCCCTTTTAAGACTGTTTCTTCACATTTTCTTTTCATAACCTCTGTAAATTGATCCCAATTTCAAGACCTGATTTCCTCACATTTTGTTGAGGTCTTTTAAGGGGGGGGAGGGGGGGTCCACTGTATGTTTGGTTACCCAATCTAAGTTATACCACGTAATAATTCCAATACTTTTCTTGCAAATTTGGTTCCTTTTCAGAAATCTTGCACTGTCTTCATCACCCACTCCAATGGCATAAGCGAGAAATCCAGTGGAATGAAGAAATGAGTGACGGGCGCAGTCAGTAGGATAGGATGTTATAAATGTGAGTACAGGCTTGGACTTGGATGAAAGAATGTTGCTTGTTTTAAGTATTGCAAATTCTTTCATTAATCCAGAGCTGCTTTGACACAAAGCTTAAACAAACACTTCAAGCGACACAAGTATGCACGCACATATCAAATCCAATGTTCCAACAGTCCTGCAGCGACCTACCTGTCAGCCAGGAAGCCTAGAACCTGAAGGGTTAGGGTTCGAGCCAGCAAGATCTGGGTGGCGGTGGTTGTGCGACGCAGTGCTAGAAGTCGGTCGGCTGTGGATCGCAGGTGGCGAGCTTGTTCTCCCAGGTTCTTTGGTCGCGGCTCAACTTTTATGTTCTTTGGCATGGCACCTTTAAAAGACAGACATGTTAAACACTTCAGACCTTTTTCATGGTTCTGGTAGATGTTTGCAACATGAACAAGCAGAAACAACAAAAGTATGGCTGTGACTGCTTGACAAATGCATCAGACTCATTCAGAAGTGACTGTTGTATTAGACATCTGAAACAAGATCCCTATGGAAAGAATGTATAGCCTTCAAAACAACATAACTGTCCCTCTCTCACCCAGTATTTATACTTTCTTTAAGTTTTCATCTGGATATGTCACAAATGATTTCAACCCAGTCAAGTTTGCTCTGGCCTTTTAAACACAGCAACTAAAGGATAATTAGCATCTGTTAAAAAATATCCCAAAATCGCAAGCTGACCTGTATTAGTAGGCACCTGGGCCACATCGGTTACAGAACCTGACATGAGACGGGCTCCCAACGGATCGCTGTCGGAGAACCTCACAGGGTCTGGGGTGGTCCTGGTATCGCTCAGTCCCAGTCGAGGCAGCAGTTTGTGGTAGTTGTCTGCCCCTGTGCTGCTCAGCTGCTCCTCCGTCATGAAGAAGAGATCGGCTGTAGAGTAGAAAAACAACGAGGGTCATGCAATGAAATCTGGTATGACTGATAAAAGCTTCAAAAATAAGAAAATGCTGCCCTGCGTTAGCAACATTAGGCAAAATGTTAAGTGCAGAGGTGACATGTCATCTTGCTGTGAACATTTAGTATAAGTATAGAAGTACACAAAGCAACAGACAATGAATCCAAAGATCTGAATGACCAGAACAGACAACCATGCAGCAAGAACAGATATTCAACATACTGTCAGGCTTCACTTCAGCAGCTCCCAGCAGGTCAGGTGCGCCAATCCCCCCGGACAAGGGACCCGCCGCCGCTCGTTCCGAGAAACTCGACTGCCCAGAAAAGGGTGGCGTGGCCATGCTGTCTTGGGCATCGCTGTGTGTGGAGCGAGCCGATTGGTTCTCTCGCAGGTAGCACTCTCTACACGACTGGCAGAGCAGGTAGAAAGGATGACCTGTACCGCACGCACCATCGAACCAGCCATTGTCATAGACGCCTGTGCTGCGGTAGCCACGCCCCTCACAGCTACCTGTCAAGACAAAAAAATGATCACTGCATTACACTAATCAAAGTTGTCTTCGTGGTTTTATTTTATAAGGAAAACATCTGAATCAAGGTATATTAACAACAACTGAGGGAATTTTGCAACCACAGAAATTCTCGACTCTGTTATCAAAAAGTATTGCAGTACACGTATATCCAAATTTGAATCTCATCATCAATTAAAAGTTTCATTACCTACCATACACGCCACAGTTTTGGAAAGCCAATCAACAGTTAATGCGTACGAAGCAAAAACATAAATATCAGAAACATGTGTATTTGCTGACCACAACTGACCTCCACACCCGGGGTGAGCCAAACGCATGTGATGGTTGAAGTTGGTGGATTCTATGCTGCAGATTTCACATCTCACTGACCGCGGTCCAAATCGCCGGCGCTGCACAAGCCCCTAAATGTCAATTCTTTTTAGAGTTTATGCCCCAAATGTGAAGCCACACAAAGCAATCAAGAAACACAGGCAAACATTTTTGTGTGCTCAGGTAAAATGTTCATGCTGCTTATCATATTTATCACAGTTACCAATTTAGCTGTTGCCATAGTGCTTGAATTCTTTCAGTACTACTACAATCCTAACAATTTTTCTCAACTTCTAGCATCAGCTACACAAAGCGTTCGACAGTAACAAATATCAATAATTCATTGTTAGAATTATTTTATCATCTTAACAGCCAACAGGCACACAAATTTCACCAAGACTCAGCCTTCTAAGCCTTTACCAATTACTCCTTCGCAGCAAAAGAAATAGTTTTTTCACATTTATAAGCAGCCTAAATTCCTTATAAACAAATTTCATATCCTACAAATAAAAGTTGAAATACTTACAATGTAAGACATGAGATCGCCAGTGTCGGTGACAGGGTCAAGGGTGAGCACATCCTCCAGCCCCTCTTCTCCGTACAGCTCTTCTTGAAGGTCAAAGTCGTCGTAGGGGTCAAACAATGGCTGAGCCTCTCCGACCTCTCGATGCCTCTCTGCACGGCTCTCACGGCGCTCTCGGGCTGAAACAGTAGAGGTTAGACAACAGCATGCTCTGAAATGTTCAGACGTAAAATAAAAGCACCAAGAAAATCTGACAGTTCTGTCCCTACATATGTCGGCAGGTGGTTGGACTAAAGCAGGTTCATAGCCTATTTGAAACAGTCAACCGCTGAATTCATTGATATCAGAATGACACTCTGTACACTTTGATATAAATCAGATGTGCTGGTAGGCACATGTCAGTACAACTAAAACATGGGTACACTGGAAATCAGATAATTATGAACTTAGTCATGTGCAATGAACACCAGCATCCCTGCAAGAATTAAAAATGTCAAAGACAGATAACAACAAAAAAGGTAGTGTCAATATAACACTTACCTCGACAGTACTATTCTTGCACATTATCTATTATAGGCCGAAAAAATTGGACAAAACGCTGAGTGGGTACAATTATCTCCCATAACCATGCGCCACCGTGGATCCCAAGCACTGTCCGAGTGCTTCCCCCTTACAGGATGTAGGTGGCGCGTCCTCTTTCTTTTTTCGCGCGTGTCAGACCGGCTGTGTTTCTGCTACGCTCCCGGATTATTTTGGACTAAGAGGCTTCTTTTCTGTGTGGACTATCACCTGTTGGATTATTGTGTGTTATTCCACTTCTGGCTTGAGGCTACGTTGTGTTTCCTTCAACTTGTGCCTCCGTTTTTGTGTGGCGGACTCGGCGTGCCTCCCGTCCTACTTCGTGGTGACCGGTCGTCTGCTTCTCGTTTCGCCGCATTCACTTGAGTATTGACCTAAATTTTCTTTGAATTTTGTTAATTCTCGGTCTTTAAGGGTACGTACAGGGCGAGGTAGGATGTCTCGTCCTGTTTTGGGCTCTGGTTCTACGGAACCAGAGTCTGCCGGGGGCAACCCTTCTCCGGGCGCCCAGCGTCATGTTTTACGCACGGAGAAGGGGATCTTTCGGCGCTCCGACTCTCCCTCCCCAAACGCTTTGCGTTTGCGGCGAGGGAGGGCGGAGAAAGCCTGTTTGAGCAAGCTCAATGCGAGCTTGCTCAAACAGGCTGGGCTTGAGCCTGGGACTTCGGGCGGGGCTGCGCCGTCGAAGGTTCGGGGAAGGTCGAGGGGAAAGAAAAAGCTTCTTTCTCCTTCTCCTTCAGTGGAACAGGCTTCCCCCCCTTCGACGCCGTTGTCCGGCCCTCAGTCTCAGGCTTCAGCTCCTCCCGGTTTCGGGCCTGGGGGGAAGGTTTCCTTCTCCTCCCTGGCTCGAATCCGGGGGCAGGTCGATTCCCAACCCTCTTTGGGGGTTGGTGAATCCGATCTAGGGGCTACTGGAGAGACTCAGGTTTTGACAGCCAACGGCCATACCACGTTGAAAACACCGGTTCTCGTCCGACCACCGAAGTTAAGCAACGTCGGGCCCGGTTAGTACTTGGATGGGTGACCGCCTGGGAACACCGGGTGCAGTTGGCATTAAAATCTTCCTTTTTCCGGTGCCTCTCCTGTGCCCTCCTCGGTTTCCACCGCTGTGGAAGCCAGGAGGGACACGGGTCCTCCTCTGAACTCCCTCGCTGGGTCGTCTGCTGCTGTTTCGACAGTAGTTTCGGCCTCCTGGGGGGGGAGATCGGAGGAGATGACGGGGTCTCTGAATTCCCTCCCCGCTGGGGTTGGGATGCGAATTGACCCCGTTCAGGGCGGTCCTGTGGGGGCAGGGGTTTCAGGCTTCGTACCTACGACCACTGCTACTACGGTTCCCTCTGATGTCCGTGTGACTGGTGGCTGTCCCTCTTGATAGACGCTCCGGCCGACTAGTTACTGGACGTGGAGGTGTTCGACAGAACGTGGTACTTCTGTCGAATGGTCAGGGCGACGGGAACATTGTTTCTGTTGCTCAGACCGACACCTCCGACCGGACCGTCTTGACCCCACGCCATTCCTTAGCGTCTGGTGTTCGGGTGACGGATGGTCCGGACCAAGGGTCCGGAACGTTCCAGGCTTACGGGTCGGGATCGAACCGGACCCACGGGTCCCGACTGGACTTGACCTCCGGGTTTGGTCCGGCCGGGACCCATGGTACGGGACCGTACCGGACCTTAGGGTCCGGTGCGGGACAGTACCTCTGGCCCTTGCCGGACCCCCGGACCTACGGGTCCGGATGGTACGGTACGGGACCAGTGGTTCGGTGGGGACCGGACCACCCGACCACCTCTGTTGGTCTGGGTGGTCTGGCACCGAACCGGAACACACCGGACCACCGGACCTACGGGTCCGGATGGTACGGTGCCGGACCAGTGGTCCGGTCGGGGCCGGACCACTCGACCACCTCTGTTGGTCCGGGTGGTCTGGCACCGAACCGGACCATGCCGGACCTACGGGTCCGGATGGTACGGTATGTCCACGTCCGACCGAGCCACCCGAACACTTCTGTGGGTACGGATGGTTCGGTACCGAACGGGACCTCCGGATGCTACGGGACCGGACCGAACCTACGGGTTCGGATGGTCCGGTACCGGACCAGTGGTCCGGTCCGGACCGGACCAGTGGTCCGGTCCGAACCGGACCACCCGACCACCTCTGTTGGTCCGGATGGTCTGTCACCGAACCGGACCATACCGGACCACCGGACCTACGGGTCCGGATGGTACGGTAGGTCCACGTCCGGACCGAACCACCCGAACACTTCTGTGGGTACGGATGGTTCGGTGCCGTACGGGACCTCCGGATGGTACGGGACCGGACCACAGGACCGGAACACCGGACCACCCTATCGGATCGGTCCGGACCACCCGACCACCTCTGTTGGTCCGGATGGTCTGGCACCGAACCGGACCTACGGGTCCGGATGGTACGGTATGTCCACGTCCGGACCGAGCCACCCGAACACTTCTGTGGGTACGGGTGGTTCGGTGCCGAACGGGACCTCCGGATGGTACGGGACCGGACCGGACCTACGGGTCCGGATGGTCCGGTACTGGACCGGTGGTCCGGTCCGGACCGGACCACCCGACCACCTCTGTTGGTCCGGATGATCTGGCACCGGACCACCGGACTTACGGGTCCGGATGGTACGGTGTGTCCACGTCCGGACCGAACCACCCGAACACTTCTGTGGGTACGGATGGTTCGGTGCCGAACGGGACCTCCGGATGGTACGGGACCGGACCGGAACACCGGACCGGAACACCGGACCACCCTACCGGACCGGTCCGGACCACCCGACCACCTCTGTTGGTCCGGATGGTCTGGCACCGGTCCGGATGGTCCGGCACCGAACCGGACCTACGGGTCCGGATGGTACGGTACGTCCACGCCCGGACCGAGCCACCCGAACACTTCTGTGCGTACGGATGGTTCGGTGCCGAACAGGACCTCCGGATGGTACCGGACCTACGGGTCCGGACCTACGGGTCCGGACCTACGGGTCCGGATGGCCCGGTGCCGGACCACCCGACCACCTCTGTTGGTCTGGATGGTCTGGCACCGAACCGGACCATACCGGACCACGGGTCCGGATGGTACGGTATGTCCACGTCCGGACCGAGCCACCCGAACACTTCTGTGGGTAGATGGTTCGGTGCCGAACGGGACCTCCGGATGGTCCGGCACCGGACCGGAACACCGGACCACCCTACCGGATCGGCACCCCCGACCGGACCATTTCTTTTCTGATCAGACCCGATGGGTTCTTGTTCAGTCTATAAATGGCGGGGGTTCGTTGGCTGGGCTGACCCAACAGTCGCAGGGTTGTTGTTTTTCTCCCCCTTCGGCTGCTGGAGACGTTTCGTCTTTGGGGCAGGGGTCTTCGCGGCCTCTTGCTTCTGTGGGCGTTTCTTCACAGCCTGCTTCATCGCTTTCGGCTCTTCCCCCTCAAGCTCCCTACACTCCTGCTTTTGAGGAGTTGTCGGGAAGTGAAGAGGAGAGTGAGTCGGAGGACGATAGGGAGGAGGATCAGGGTCGCCCTGAGGTTAACACTGATCCTCTACCCTTGCCGGTTTCTGATGGAACTTCCGAAGCTATGCTTCGTACTTTCCAACAGTACATGACAGACATCACGCGGCGTCTTGACGTCACGGATGCCTCTCTTAAGCGTCTGTCGTCTAGTGTTGACACACAGGAGGCTCGTCCTCGCACAGCTAGAAGGATGTTTGAACAGTTTCAGGACGTCCTTCCCTGAGACGCCCTCTCGTCCTTTGAGTCCGCTTCGGCCCGGGCGCGGGAGGCTCACGCCGCGTCTGCCGGCGGCTCGTTTTATGAACGATCCGTCCGCCGGCAATTCGCGTTCCACCCTAGTCTTAGTGCCACGGTGGAAGCGGCAGCACATCGCCTGAGGAGTACAGATTCACGTGCAAACGCGACCTATGTTCCTCGGGAGGACGCGGGTTCAGTGCCATGCTTTCCTTCGGGAGGCGCACCTCCACTGTTTCCTCGTGTCCAATCTGTTTCGTCCCTCCCTTTTCCCTTTGACTCTCGATCTCTCCCTTTCCAGACTTCGAGTGTTTAGGGTGGGGCTGACGGTGATGTGTTCGTTGGGGAGGTGCCTTCGGTCAAGAAGGTGGAACTGAGCTCTGCTTCGTTCCACAATCTTGAGGCCACCGTTTCTTCCACAGTCGAGGCCCAATCACAGGCCTTGACATGGATGAGCACGCTGTCCACACTGTTGGACCCTCCCGATCGGGCAGAGTCCGATTCCACTCGGGTCCTTGACACGGTTCGAGTGGATCGGGCTTTGCATGCCGTGCGATCGTGCGTGACGTCTGCGGCAGAATTGGCCATTGGAACACGGGTCCACTTTATTGGCCCTGTTCCGTGATCATTTTCTGCCTACTTCTATAGTGCCTCCGGATATGAGGAAGAGTCTGAGGAACACGTTTCCTCAGCCTTCTTCCCTCTTTCATCCGGACACTGTTCGTTCTGTGGTGGAGTCCACACGCCAGAGGAACACTGATTCTCTGATGGTTGGCCTCGCTGCTTCGGCGACGGCGGCGGGGAGTAAGAGAAGTGCTACAGTCACCTCCAGCTCCCAGCCTCAGAAGAAGAAGAAGAAGCCAGTTTCACTGCCTCCTTCTTCCTCCTCTTAGGCGCCTGTTGCGTTCCCAAGCAAGACGAAGGGTGCTCAGACAGGTAAGGGGAAGCAGCACCACCAGGGGGGGTGGTCGCAAGCCTGCGCCTGCCCGCCAGCAGAATTTTCAGTGAGTCCCGGCCCTACGTTGACGCCCCCTCAAGTTGCCCCTCTTTCGTCCGTCGGTTCCCTTTTTCGGGCCCGCGGCATGTGGGGCAGACTGGTCTCCAACCAGTTTTTCTTGAGGGTGGTGTGGTCGGGGTTTTCTCTACCGCTGTCGTCACAACCTCCATTGTCCGCTCTACCCTGGACGTTCCCCCCTCCTCGAGACCCTGCCAGATGGCAGGCTCTTCAGGACGAGGTGAACTCGTTGGTCGAGAAGAAGGCGGTCTACCCCCTTTCTCAGCCTTCTCCGGGGTTCTGCTCCCGCCTGTTCACCGTCCCCAAAAAGGACGGCCGGTTCAGGCCGGTGTTGGACCTCTCCACCTTGAACTTGTACCTTCACAGGTGCAAGTTCAAGATGGAAACCCCTTCGTCGGTCCGGTTGGCCATCCGGCCAAACGATTGGGCCATGTCTGGGACCTCCAGGATGCTTACTTCCACATCCTGGTGGCCCCGGGGTACCGACATCTGCTCCGGTTCGTTTGGGAGGGCACAGTGTTCGAGTTTCGGGCCCTCCCATTCGGCCTGTCCTTGGCCCCTCTGATTTTCAACGGGGACAACAACACCACATGCTTAGCTTACCTTCGCCACCAGGGGGGCACCAATTCTCGGTCCCTCTCCCTGTTGGCGGAGGAGATTCTGCTCTGGTGCCAGACCAATCAGGTCCGGATGTCAGTCCAGTTCGTTCCGGGGAAACTGAACGCCCTGGCCGACATTCTCAGTCGGGGCGATCAGGTTCTCTCCACAGAATGGACCATCGCTCACAACGTTCTACAGCGTCTGTGGGCAAGGTGGGACCGTCCTCTGATCGATCGGTTCGCAACTCGATTCAGCGCTCGGCTTCCCAGGTACGTCAGCCCCTTTCGAGACATGAATGCGTTCCACTTGGACGCATTCACTCTCTTGTGGAGGCTCCTCGATGCTTACGCCTATCCCCTGACATCTCTGATTCCGAGGGTGCTGGCAAAATATCTGCAGGAACGACCAAGACTGATTTTGGTCGCGCCTTACTGGCCAACAGCTCCGTGGTTTCCAGATCTTCGCGGTCTCACCCACGTAGACCCTCTACCTCTGGATCTGGACGGGGTAGGTCTGCTCCAGCCTCGATCATGCCTCCCTCATCCACGTCCAGAGAGTCTGTGCTTGACCGCATGGCTCTTGTGCGCTCCAAACTGCTTGCACTAGGATTGCACAAGAGTTCAGTAGAGTTTTCCTTGAACGCTAAGAGGCGATCAACTAATCAGCTCTACGACTTACGCTGGAGAGCTTGGGCCACCTTCGCCTTGTCCAAGGGGATAAAGCCGCTTTATCCCTCAACACAGGACTTGGCCAACTTCCTGGTGGAAGTGTATCAAAAGAAGAGTCTTTCTTCTAAGACTCTTCTTGGATACAGATCTGCCATCGCTTCCACGATTGCGGCCGCTACTGGTCGCAGACCTGAACACTTGATCAGGTCCTCCCTCATCGCTAATGTCCTTTCGGGTATTAGCAATGCAGCGGTGTCTAAACCTCGGGTTTCATTTCCCAAGGGGGATGTCTTTCTGGTCCTCAAACTCCTGCGTAGCAATGAGTTTGAACCCCTGGCAGGCATCAGTATCAAGTTGCTGATTTTTAAGACTAATTGTTCCTCATCGCTTTAGCCACTTGCCGTAGACTCAGTGGTATTCAAGCTTTGAGTGGCCTGGACTTTGACATTGAGTTCACCACACAGCAGTGGTTGCCAGCATGGTCACGTCAGTCTAAGGTATGTTTCTTGGGTATATTTTCTTTTACGGTAGTACTGTTCGAAAATTGCCTGGGTATCTTAATCCTTGGATTTAAGTGATTTTGATTAAGGAGTTTAATACTCTACATATCACCCTCACACCACTCTGGTATTCTGTGCAAGAATAGTACTGTCGAGGTAAGTGTTATATTGACTGTAAGGCTTCTTTTTAAGCCTACTGTCTATATGATACTTACCGAGACAGTACTATTAGAGTTTCCCTCCCGCCTCCCCTCTTGATATGTTATGGGCTTTTTGAGGGTCTGCAGCTCATAAAGAAAGAGGACGCGCCACCTACATCCTGTAAGGGGGAAGCACTCGGACAGTGCTTGGGATCCACGGTGGCGCATGGTTATGGGAGATAATTGTACCCACTCAGCGTTTTGTCCAATTTTTTCGGCCTATAATAGATAATGTGCAAGAATAGTACTGTCTCGGTAAGTATCATATAGACAGTAGGCTTAAAAAGAAGCCTTACATTTGGATAGAGCTACACACACAGTATCATTAAACACGACATAATGAACAGAAACGAACAAGATAATAAGAGAAAAACCATATCATACCAGGTGCAAAGAAACTGCGGATGTCAATGTGTCGCGACCGAGTGAGACGGCGCGGACGGCGAGAGATGCTGGGTCGAGGAATTTCATCGTACTCTTCTGGTTCCTCCGACGACTCTTCACTGAGGATCAAATTGTCCAGCCGCTCCGACAGTGCTTCTATCGCCATCTCTCGACTGCACATAGAGTATAGTGATTTCTAACATCTATGCTTTGCACAAGGCAGGTTTGGTTAAGTCATGCCCACCTTAACCAGGCTATTACTGTTATCTAACATTTACACTGGAAGCATGTCTATGGCCATCCTCGACTGCATACAGAATACAGTCTCTGGCTTTCATAAATTCTTACAGGAGACAAGTTTGGTAATGTTGTATTCCTGTTAATAAGGTTATTGCTCTAATCTAAAATGAACTTCATACACACTGTCCAAAATGGTTAATGCTTGAAACTGTGCATTTCTGTTGCTAAAAAACAACTTTAAGAAACATATACTTTTATTGTACAAACAAGATCTTAACTATTGACATTTCTCACTACAACACTGTATCAATGCTTTGCTGCATGACAAATCAAAGCACAGAAAATCCACAAAACAAGAGAAAAGACCTATCAAAGTAATCAATGAACATTCAAAGTTTAAGACCCCCCACACACACATTAATTATGCGTAAGTCATACACATCGCAATGAAATAAAAGCGTCATTGAGTTTTCAATGCATAAAAAAAACAAAATCTGTGCGTCAACGCTATCCCTCAACTTCTAGCACAACAACAATAAGGTGAGTGAAAGCAGCAAAGGTGAGTGACACTGACGATAACCTCTCAGACGCAGCCTGCCCGGCCAGATCCTCCGCCAGTGAGATGGGTTCACGCAGAATGTCCGTCAGGCTGGGAGGCTGCTGGTCGTTGTCCTGGTGAAGCTCAGGGTGTTCGATCATCCAGGTGGCCAGACGATTGATGGAGCGAGCTGTTACGTCACGCCCGTTGATTGCTACATGGAAAACAAACAGTACACATTTACAGACCATATGGATTTTCCTTCTTAGTTTCAGAAGTGCAGAAACAGGTTTGTTGAAGTGCAAAAAACTTAATGTCAGCTGAAGATGCTTGCAACAAGAGAAGCCTCTGACAGTAACTGACCATTTTTGCACAACCATAAAGGCTGTAAAACTTCCAACATTTCATTGAGAAATTCAAAACAAAATCTTTATGACAGCTGATAGGCAATATGTTAGTTTGTATCAGTTATAAGGACTCCTGTGGAATCATCCAAAACTACCCCTTCATTGCATGCATCCCTTCATAACAGAAATTCTTTTCATTCAATGAACAGAGTAAGGGACAGGAGAAAAGATAGTTTCAAGGTCTCAAACCTAGGTCAACAACTATACCTGTGGCAGACAGAGCTCTTTGGATGTGCTGCAGCTGGAAGCCCATTTCCAACAGCGGCGTGACGATAGGGGGTGGGGGAGGTGAAGGTGACCTTGACCGGATGGGAGGGGGTGGCGGAGGTCGCAGGGGTTGTCCGTCTGACCTTGCCCCAGCCGACGGGGCCAGGCGTGGCTTCAGCGCGTTGAACATACGACGTGTGAAACTCACCATATCTTCCGCACTGCAACAATAGATAAAATGTTGAAATTGGTTTTTATTTGACTTCGTAATCATGCATAGAGGCGGAAACATGGGGGCCACCATCTCCTACTTGCTACTGAGAGGTCAATAATCAATGTTGCGGACTGACAACATGTTACATCCTCTATTCTGAGCTTTGTAACAGCTACCTCCTGAAACAAAACATCTGACTTTAAACTAAACTTTTCTTCCTGTTTAAAATTCATACATTCATCACCAAAATTAATCTCAATGTTGTGTTTCCAAAGGCAAGTCCTCAAGCCTTCTCACTGCTGGGACTCAAAGTTGCAAAGCATGGGTAGCAATCCCCAAAACAAGTTGTGTCCCTTTTATTGCCGTTCCACTGTATTCTCACCTAGAACTGGTTCTCATGTATTGCAAAATGGAGGTCTGCTGCTGGCTGGATGGGACGCCAGCAACACTGTCCGTTGTCGTTGTGTTTGCCGGTGGCGTTGCCGCGGTGGCCCCTCGGCTGAAACTGGCCTCTAGGGACAATGGCGGCAGGCGTCTGTTGCCCACCAGCAGGCTGTACTTGTTGCCGCTCTGCTGGCTGGAGCGACCCTCGTCTTGTTCTTTTGTTTGATTTGGAGTGTCTGGAATCAAAGTCAAATGAAATACAGTGGAATGCCCCCTTTAAAAACTGTTTTAAAGACTCTCTCTTTTTTATGACCCTGTTTCTCTGATTTTCTGTTCATCACCTCTGTACATTTACCCTAATTCTAAGACTTCCTCCTTTAAAAGACTTGATTTTCTCAGCTTTGTTAGGTCTTAAAAGGGGGTTCCACTGCTCGATTGCTTTTTAAATTAAAGCAAACTCAACTAAAATTCCAACTCAACCCAACCAAAACTAACCAAACCCAACCCAACACAACCCCACCTACCCTGAGAGGTGTGTAGGGTAGGAGAACCAGGGAATGTGGCATGGGTAAGAAGGGAAACAAGACAGTGAGTGGGGAAACTTTTTCATCATATTGTGTCAGTTTCACAGTCAGACCAGCAAAACAGGATCTCACCTTCAGCCACAGGCAAGCCCAGCTGTTCCTCCACCATGGTTCTGACAATGTCTGCGTGCAGCACCGTGAAGGAACGCTCCAGCTCTCCTAGCGACACGACACGCCTGAACGGCGACGGCATGGTGGCTCGCTGTACCAGCTGTCTGACAACGCTACGCACTGCGCTCTTCAAATCCTCGTCTTTCTGAGCCGCCAGGTCTTCAAGCAGAGACTTCTCCTGCGATCCCTCGGGTTGGAGGGTAGCTCTTGGAACCAGCAGCAGTTCTCTGAAACGTCCACAGCTGATGATGGCCGAGAGGGTCTTGACCGCTAGAAGCTGGACAGCGGCCAGTTTGACCGCTTGGAACTCGCGGTTCTGAGACAGGTCTGCCTTGTGATCTGTGCTGGTTCCTTCTGGTTCTTTATCCCTACTGCCCTCGTTCTCCGGCCCAGGTTTGCTTTCTGGTTTGGAAGCTGAAGACGCAGCATCTCTGGCCTCCGGTTCTCCCGTTGATGACGCCCCTGCTGCATCTTCTACAGATAGGGAGGACTGTGGGGGGACGTCAGACGAGCCGCACAAGCCAGGAGCTGATGCGCTGATGTCCGCGTCCCTGTCCCTGGCGTCAGCCTTACCCACTTCCACGTTGGAAGCCTGGGGAAGGACAGACACTTCACACTGACCAGCCTCCGCTGCCCCCTGGAATTCCTCAGAGTCCAGCTCTTCACAGACCTCGATGAGGCCCTGCATGGGACTGTTCTGTTTGGACATGGGGCTGTGGCTGCACTCTCCTTCTTGCACCGTCTGCGGGCCTCCTGCTGAACTGTCTGGGTCTGGCTTCAGCTCACCATCCTGCAAAATAAAGTACACAAATCATAATAAAAAAAATAACGAATAAAAAATAATAAATTATGTATGACCTTCACACTTTTCCAATCAAGGTGTAAATCATCTGAGAACTCTCTGATGAATATCAGTCCTTATTACACATGTGTACCCTTCAGTTGAGTTCCTATAGAAAATCTTATGCAGCTCTTACAGTATTTAATCAGATATGAAGGAATTTCGATGGCAGGTGAAAACACAAGTTCACCGCCTATCATAAAAAATCCTTGTAATGGAAAGAATATAACAAAACATTTACAGGTAACATAAACATAGAGTGCTGCATCGTGGAGCAATATCACTCAAAACATGTCAACCAGCTGAAATAGCAATAAACTGCATGCTCACCTGTTTGTGTTCAGTCTCCTCACCAAGGTACTCCTTCTTGTCTGCGTTATGGTCGTAGGAGTCAAGGTCATCGTTCAACATGCGTGAGATGTCGCGGTCCAGTTCCTTCATCAGCCGCTCTTCCATCTGTTTGGCTGTCGATGCCTCCTCCCTCTTCCTGCGACCACTGCCGCTGCTGTCACGCCGCCTGCTGTGCAAATGGATCAAAGAGATACCAAAAGTAATAACATGTTGTTATAATTTTACATGGCATTAGCTAACTGAGGGAAAATATGAAGACAAAAAGACATGGATCTAGCTATGAAGCTGCAACATGTTTTGTATCCCTGATCAAGAGAGAGAAGACTAAACACTCTTGGCCAATTTCACAAAACACCCACACATTACACACGCAACCCCCCCCCCCCCCCCCCCCCCCCCCCCCCCCACACACACACACAAGTGCACATGCATGCACGCGCTTTAACAAAATAAGTAAGAAACACAGTCTACGTCCTTCCAAACACCCTTAACTTATGTAACAAAGTCCTACCACATGATGCAGCAAATCTGAAAGTATCTGAAGCACTGACTAAACAGACAATGAACATACGAAATCAGACACCATGCAGTGTGAACATGCAACACAACTTGACCCTGGCTCTCATCCTGTCAATCAAACCGACCTGTGGGGATCACTGTCGCCCCTGGAGCGCCAGGTGTCTCTGAGGAAGGCGATGTGCATGATGGTGTGCAGGTGCTGGGCCTGCAGTCCGCTCACAGTCTCCAGGTTCAGCGATGACGTCTCTATAGGCTCAAGGTTGCTCATCAGAGTGTCACTGCAACAGCACAAATAAGGTATCTTATAGTTCTGCTTTTCCCTCATGGAAATTTTTTTTTTTTCAATACTCAAATTTTACTGCCCTTATAAAAACAAAGAACATTGCCATGTAGTGTCAGGCGATTACAGACATCTCCCTTGGGAAAGCAAGCTGCCACACAGTATGTCACTACCCACATTTTGTTCAAAGGTCTCTTCTTGGCTGAAAATCTGTGCCAACCAAACAACGGAGTATGTACCAAATAAAAGGACAACAACAAAAATCAAACAAACAAAAATACAACCAAACATAACTGAAAACAAAGACAAAATCATGTCTTAAAAAGGAGGGAGTCTTAAAATGGGGGTAAATGTACAGAAGTTATGAACAGGAAATTTGTGAAACCAGGGTCTGAAAAGGGAGGGAGTCTTAGATTGTGGGGTCTTGAAAGGGGGGTCCACTGTAGCCCTGTATCTCTCCAACCTTTCTCTCCACCGGACAGATTTACCTTGTGTTTGCCTCCCCATCATCCCACTGGACTTTGGCCAGGGCGGCACTGGGTCGCACCAGGCCCAGAATGATGCCCGTCCTGCCTGTGGTCCGATGCACGCAGCGTCCACCCACACGCAGACCTCTATCCAGGCCCCCCAGGACAGCCAGACACGGCCACACCTTCAATGCAGCAACACAGAAGTGTTTTTTTTTCTCAGTTTATGTGTGTGTTGAAACAGACAGAGACATGTGTGCACACACACACACACACACACATGCATGAATGGACACACACACACACATATGCACGCACGCACACACACACACACACACACACACACACACACACACACACACACACACACACAGAAAGAAAAAGGATAATTGAACTAATGTGAGAATCATTTGATAAAAAACAAGCCTCACCTCTGAACACAACCAGTCAAGGTCACCAGAATGCTGTTGTGTAAACTCTGAGTCTCTTGACTCAGAAGACTTGCTGAACTTGATCAGTTTGGGGGCATCGCTACCGACTTTTAGTGGATCTGTTTCTGCTGGCTTTTCCTGAGGTTTTGCTACAAACACAACAAGTCGCGTAAGGCGAAAATACAATATTTAGTCAAGTAGCTGCCATTTTTCAGCAAGACCGTATGCTCGTAGCATCGTCAGTCCACCGCTCATGGCAAAGGCAGTGAAATTGACAAGAAGAGCGGGGTAGTAGTTGCGCTAAGAAGGATAGCACGCTTTTCTGTACCTCTCTTTGTTTTAACTTTCTGAACGTGTTTTTAATCCAAGCATATCATATCTATATGTTTTTGGAATCAGGAACCGACAAGGAATAAGATGAAAGTGTTTTTAAATTGATTTGGACAATTTAATTTTGATAATAATTTTTATATATTTAATTTTCAGAGCTTGTTTTTAATCCGAATATAACATATTTATATGGTTTTGGAATCAGCAAATGATGGAAAATAAGATAAACGTAAATTTGGATCGTTTTATAAATTTTTATTTTTTTTTACAATTTTCAGATTTTTAATGACCAAAGTCATTAATTAATTTTTAAGCCACCAAGCTGAAATGCAATACCGAACCCCGGGCTTCGTCGAAGATTACTTGACCAAAATTTCAACCAATTTGGTTGAAAAATGAGGGCGTGACAGTGCCGCCTCAACTTTCACGAAAAGCCGGATATGACGTCATCAAAGACATTTATCAAAAAAATGAAAAAAACGTTCGGGGATTTCATACCCAGGAACTCTCATGTCAAATTTCATAAAGATCGGTCCAGTAGTTTAGTCTGAATCGCTCTACACACACACACACACACACACACGCACGCACACACACACACACACACACACACACGCACATACACCACGACCCTCGTTTCGATTCCCCCTCGATGTTAAAATATTTAGTCAAAACTTGACTAAATATAACAAAAAGTAGAAGAAAGTGATTAGCATAGAACTTATTACACAAGAAAAACTGTAAGAATAATAAATAAAAGCAAAATAATCAACAACAGTAATCAAATTGATAGAGAAGAAGAACATTAACAAACTTATATCAAATCACAAAATGGTAACAAGACTGTCAATAGTCATCCATCAGTGGTAGAAGTACTAGAACCTTCAATCCTGGGTCGAACGTTGTAGGCACTTCATCATACCCCATTATTTCTGATTTCTCTACACTTGCAAAATTGTGATAAATGCAAAAAGTGTGTGTACTGTAAAGTTGCTGTATATTTGTTTGTGTGTTTTGAAATGACTATACATGTTTGTTTAGGTTAGCAAAAACATGTTCTAAATACAGTGGAACCCCCTTTTAAGACCTCCCAAAATCTGAAAAAAAATCGGGTCTTTAAAAAGAGGGTGTCTTAAAATTGAGGTTCATTTGCAGAGGTTATGAACATGAAATCTGAAAAAGCAAGGTCTTAAAAGGGAGGAAGTCTTCATATGGGTGGGGGGGGGGGGGGGGTGGGGGGGGGGGGGTTAGGGGTGCCTAAAAGGGAGGTTCCACTTCAGTGACAGACAACTTACTAAGAGTTTCTTCAATCTCAGCTTTGGCTGCAGAGTCTATGTTCTCAATCTCAGTGGACGATGCCGATTGCTTGTGGGTCTGATTCTTCTCATCCTCCTTTGTCTCGTCAGATTCCGCTTCACTCTCCTTGCTTGTCACTGACTCTGTCACTGTGATGAAAAGGTAACGGCATATCTAGCTGTAAAGCTTTTGTACGTTTTTCAATACAGGATTGAACAAGTTTAAGCATGTGAGCAAAGACAAATAGTCATTCTATGTGTATGTCTACCTCTCTCTCTCTGTCTTGCTCCGAGTCTCATGTAGGCACGCATGCATACACATATGAACACACACATACACAAACACAAACATTCACACACATACACACAGCAAATATATGATCATGACAAAAGTAGACACAAAAAGATTCAAAGCAAAGACAGAACACACACACACACCCATCCCATCACACACCAGCATCACGCATACAACGATTCAACAACACAAAACCAGAAATTCACCGCTAGAATCCAAGGGATGTTCCTCACTCTTGCTGCGGGGGGCCCCCTGCCCATCGACAGACGCAGACATGCTTTTTGCCGAATGCCAGGTGGATGCCAGGTCCAGAATGGCACAGACCTTGGCAGAGATATGGGGTGCCCAGGCTGTATAACCCAGCAGTCGACGGATCAGGATTACCAGGGCTTCCGAGACGGCAGAGGCGGAGGGTGCACACATGGGATCGCCTGCCAACAGCTCCCTGGGTGTGGACTTCACCTGCATGTCTGAGATCCTCACCTGTAACATTACAACTTTACTGTAAAATTACTGTCACCTTCGAGGATGAAAGTCGCTTGTTCATTTCAATGCTTGTTATTCTCTCAGGTGCCAGGAGGTTGGTTCCGCAGACCTTTCACTTACTCTTGTTGCACATGTCCCTTTGTTTCTCAGATCTATAACATTACGTTCCACAGAGATGTTTTGTTTCAGTGCTACTTTTCACGAATTTTGAAATTAAACTTTACATAAAGTTGCATGTGCTTATTTCAAATGCAGGCGAACATACTTTTCATGAACTAGTACAATTCCAAAAACAAAGCTTTTTTTACACTAAAACACATATCCAGTTCACATAAATGGAAAGCAATACACTGTCCAACCCATTATCTTTGACACAGTACTTCCACATGACTGTCCTAATGCTCAAATCACAATCAAACCCATCGGACATTGCACCAGACTTCAATGACAGTGGAAACTCAGACTGACCTTTTCCCCTGGACTGCTGCTGTAGAATGTGACTACAGGGTACAGCTCTGACGCCTCGATGTCTTCAAACGCAACCTGTGGCTCCTGGAAAGAGATAATACACATTTGAAGTGTTCTAAAACTGCACAGAATATGAGAACGTTGGTTTTCTTGCTCACTCTCTTTCTCAGTGTAGCACATGAAAAGATAAATTCTCCACTGATGTTCAAATTCCACACAAACTGAGTGTTAGTTTTCTTGCTCAATTTCTTTCTTTGTGTAGCACAAAAAAGATGCAATTCCTTTGATGTTCAAATTTCACACAAACTTGCAACAAACTGCTTTCAATGTGCACACACTTGAGCCAAAAAAAAAACCCGTTCTATCCACACCTTTTTAACACTGCAAAAAAGATCAATACAACAACAAAACTGACGGTATCCAAGCCCCACCCCCCTGTCACCACAGTGGCACGGAAAAGACCTCGGTCATTCTGCATAAGTGCAGGTGGCTGATAACACCTAAATACGCACACACCTGGATAGTATGAGTCTTGTTGCTGCTAGCTTCCCACTGGTAAGAAGCGACCCGAATTTCCCACCATTGGGATGATAAAGTACATGAAACCAACCTGATCATTCTTGCCAAAAGAGAGTGTGCGAGCATCCATATCCAAGATGGCTGTAATGACATCGCCCATAGTGTATCGTGACAGCGCATGCTTCAGTTCTCCATCGTGATACAGGTTGCCGCTGTAGGCCCGGTACAGCCACATGTCGGATGTCGTGCGATGTCCGCAGTCTCTCACGGGCCAGCGAGCCACGCCAACACACGTCCCTTCGTTGCCTCTGTTCTCTTTCACTATGTTGAACTGAAAAATAACAAGAAAAAGTCATAAATAATCTGCTTAACAATCTTATTTTTCGGTGAAGCACAGTATTACAAGTTAGAATAGTTCAAATTAGTTCATTATTTTCATTGGAGTGAAAACTTGTCACAAATGAAAATATTTCATTACTCGCATGAATATGAACAGGTAAGTTTCGTGTTCACCTTTTGATTTAGTTTTCAATACAAGAGCATACAAATGATAAATCTGCTCCTAATGGAGGTACTTCTGAAATTCTTTCAGTGAGAATCAAGGAACAACTAGTTTCATATCTGAGGTGATCCAAACTGTGAGAAATGGGACAATGCCTGAAAATTCCAGTTCAAGAAATCCTTCAGAAATCACAGTCTCTCTTACATTTTTGAAACACAGTATTCCCCGAAAGCGGCGTATGGCTGCCTGAATGGCGGGTTTACACGTAAAAACCCACTCGTGCAAGAACATGAGTGAACATGGAATTTACAGCCCATGAACGAAGAAGAAGAAGAAGAAGAAGAAGAAGAAGAAGAAGAAGAAGAAGAAGAAGAAGAAGAAGAAGACACGGTGAAGAAGAAGAAGAAGAAGAAGAAGAAGAAGAAGAAGAAGAAGAAGAAGAAGAAGAAGAAGAAGAAGAAGAAGAAGAAGAAGAAGAAGAAGAAGAAGAAGAAGAAGAAGAAGAAGAAGAAGAAGAGATACACAGTAAAATATTTCATGCAGAAAATGTGTTCCAAATGCCTCAACAAAAAAGAAGCACAAGCACCAAAACACAAAGGATTCACTCACCTTCCACTGGTAGCAGCCCCTAGTCATGGGCGTGGAGGCCAACCCGTAACCACGGCCGCCAGTGCCGCCAGCGCCATGAGCCACAGTGTGCCCGTTCTCCACATTGCAGGACACGCAGCGGTCTGGGTCGAACACCACCCCCTCCATCTCCATCCTGTCCCCATCCCTGCCTGCATTGGCAATGCCTCCACCACGCTTCTCCCAGTCTCTGTTCAAACAATTCAATTCAATTCAATACAATACAATACAACTTTATTATCTGAATGCAACAAACAGAAATTGTTCAGGAGAATGAGGTGTGTTTTACTACATCTCTTTCACAACTGCATGGCTAAAAGGAAGTCCACAGATTCGTGCAGTTACAAACAAAAATGTGAATAAAAGGAGAAAATTTCAGTTGGGAGAAAATGGAAAGAAGGAAGGCTGAAGACCACAAAAACTGATCAAAGTGATTTATACGAAACAGAATTCTGAAGAGAGTCACCCTTCGATGGAATCTATTACCACTGGTTTTTAATACTGGCTATAGTTTTCATGCAAAGGAATTTGCCTTTTGATATCTCTACCACCTGTATCTTATCCAGATGTCCAGCAAAGGATTGTTTCAATTTAAGATGCTTCTAAGACACTTTTTTTCTCTCTCAGATTTTCTGTTCATATCATCTGTAAATTTACCTTTTTCTCAGACTTCTTCCCATTAAAGACCTGATTTTCTCAAGTTTTGGAGATCTTACCAAAGGGGGGGGGGGGGGGAGGGGAGGGGTCAACTATACTAACCTTATGGCACAGGTGGTAGAAGCAGCAGTGGGAATAGTGATGCGGTCAAGCCGTGAAGTGGCAGCAGTCATGGACACAGACGTCTGGGTGAAAGGCACACCGCTAGCTGTGCTCCCTGTGGGGGTGGTGGGGGAGGAGCTGGTGGAGTGGGTGCTGACGTCTTTCTGCATCGCCATCTGCTTCTTCTGGGCTGTCGCCTTGGCACTGGAAAGTGGAATCTTCCAGAACACTGCTGAAAGGCTGCTGAACAGTTCTTCCACCACCTTGTGATAAGAAAGATATGCCGTCTTCAGTGCAATTTATACTACTCCAAGGGTCTCACTCGTTGCAAAATGTTGTGTAAACATAAATATACTTTCAGGTGTCATAAGCATTTCAGCCAGGTCTTCTTTTTTGTGTCAACCTAAACAAATCACTCAGTCAGCACAACCCAAACAGCTTGGTTTTTCTTTTGCAGTTGGAAAAGAGTTGTTAGATGGGGAGGTCGGGGTGTTTGAGAGCTGACTCCATTTCACTCCCTCCCCCTCCCCAGCATCCTTGATAGAGGGGTGACTTTTCAAACACATAACACCCCCAAAACACCCCCCCTCCCCCCCCCCCCCCCCCCCCCCTGTGCACGCAAGCGCATGATAAAAATCCCAAGGTCATAGTGAAAGTCTCAGGCCTTGGAAATCACGGAAACACACATGGGTAGTGCGATTCTGTTGCTGCATACTATCCCAAAGCGATAGCAGCAAGAATTTTACCCACAACATAACGTATCTTTCTCTCTGAAATATAACTTACGAGTCAATAAAAAAAACAAGGGTCAAACCTCTCGCTTGAAGTCAGCGTTGCTGTCTGGATCTTTATCACAGGCTGGTAGGACACTGCTCAACAGCTGCAGGGCCAGCAGACGCACACGCAGGTTGTCGACGTACAGCTGGCCTGGACAATGAACAACACGTCACAATATTTTCTCCCAAGGTATTCTAATGCAATTGAAACAATTATCCATTAACGGAAGGTAACATTTCTCCCAGGTTCTCAGTCATAAGACTGGACAACCTGGCACAAAAGCTGGAAAATCGCTCAGGGATTTCATGTTTGATGCTCTGTCAGTAGGTAATCTGCACTCAAAACCACGATCAGTTCTTGCAAGTAGATCAAAGTTCTCACAAGTAGATCAGAATCTGACACCAGGCGAGGTTCTCCAAACATACACTCACATACACAGATGAGTCTAAATTTCACAAACTACAAGTAACGTTTTTTTAAAAATTTTAGTAATAAATTTTCATTTGATTAATATACTTACCCAACTCACATATAGCAATTAACCCTAGTTCAGTGCCGGTAACGCTGTACGCATCCCCTTGGTAACCAAGGGAAGCCCCTCTAAAAAAAGAGTGACCAATCCCATAAGGCCATATTAATACATACTTCCGACTTCCGTATGCGCGCGCACACGCCTCCATATGCATCATTCCAAACGAAGCCCAACTCACACCCTTTTTTAGAAACCCACAACCCACAGCGGGGAGGCGGGAGGGAATAAACGATGTGAGTTGGGTAAGTATATTAATCAAATGAAAATTTATTACTAAAAATTTTTAATTAAATTACATATCTTACCCAACTCACATATAGCAGATTGCTACTATAGGTGGCGGGTACTCACCCTCTCAAGTACGAAGAACCTGCCCAGCAGCCACCAGAGACGGCAAGGCAGACGAGCCGTCCTGACGACAAGAGGCAACATCCCTCAAGTAGTGGTTAATGAAGATGTCCTCTGATCTCCAATATGCCACCGCAAGAACCTCCGAGAGGCGTCCTGAGCGGAGCACAGCCAAGGACGATGACCATGCCCTAGCCTCATGTGTTCTGGCAGAGGTAAGAGGCAGAATGGCTCTAGCATCCCCCGACTGGGTCTGCCACCACGTATAAGCCTGCCTGATTGTCATCGACACCCATCTGGTCAGGGTAACTTTAGAAATGTCTTTACTTCTGACAGTATTGAGTGAAATAAAAAGAAGCTTTTGAGTTTCCGAGCGAAGAGGAGACGTTCTAGACAAGTAACTGCTGAGGGCACGAACCGGACAGTTAAGAGCATCAGGATCTCCTGGAGCCAGCACAGCGCTCAAGGGGGGAATATGAATAACCGGGGAAGCATGACCGGGCTTTTGATTCTTTGCTAAAAAATCCGGCCTAAACTTCAACGAAAAAGAACCATCCTTCTCTAAAGAAATATCACGCGCCAAACCCGACAAAGCGTGCACCTCACTGCCACGACGAGCTGTGGCGAGCAAAACGAGAAACAAAGTTTTCCTCGTAAGCTTAGCTAGACTAGCTAAGTGCAGGGGCTCAAATTCGTCCGATGCCAAAAAACGTAAAACTAAAAACAGATCCCACGCCGGGAGCTGCGTTTTGGACCGAGCTGAAAGAAGGGAAGCACCCTTTAGCACACTCGCGATCACGCCACTTAAATCAATTTTGCGTCCCAGCTGTCTAAGCGTCGAAGATATAGCAGAACGCCTCACGCGCAAGGAAGAAGGCGACCCCCCCCTCCCTGCCAACCAAGATAAATGATTGGCAACTTGCATTGACCTGGGAGAGAGAGGGCTAACACCATTTTCAGCGCACCATTTTGTCCACGCAGACCAGTGCGAAGAATAGACCGACTTCGTCGAATCTCTATGCGCTTGCTGTACTAAATTCAGAGTTGAATCTGAGGCACCCGCCCGGAGCAGAGAGCCTCTGATAGCACCCAGCCGTGAAGCTGCAACGCCTGCGGGTCCCCGTGCGGAATGCCCGACCTGGGTTGAACCAGGTCGCCCTTTCGAACGCCTAGAGGAATGGGTGGACGAACCGCCATGCGCACCAGATCTGGATACCAATGTTGACTGGGCCACCGCGGGGCCACCAGAACCAACGCTGGCTTTTCTATGTCTGCTTTCCGCACCACCTTGCCTAGCAGGCAAAACGGAGGAAAGGCATAAGCCTGCAGACCCGACCAATCCAGATCCAGCGCATTCACGGCCCAAGCTAGAGGGTCCGGAAACGGAGAGACAAACAAGGGGAGACGAGCCGAGAATCTCGTTGCGAACAGATCGATGGGAGGCTTGTGAACCTGCACCCAAAGACGATCCAGAGCCTGATGGGAGAGAGTCCATTCTGAGTGCAGGACCTTGCTCCCCCTGCTGAGGGAGTCGGCCAGGACATTGAGAGAGCCCCTCAGGTAAACAGCTGACAGCCGAATGTTGTGAGTGCTGCACCAGACCAGTAACCGACACGCGCTGTTCGACAGAACCTGAGAGCGCGAGCCCCCCTGGCGATTTATGTAAGCCGCTACCGTCGTGTTGTCCGTGTGTACCAGAACATGACTGTTTGCCAGCAGAGGCAGAAACGAACGCAGGCCGAGTGCCACAGCCTCCAGCTCCAGAACATTTATGTGCAGAGAGGCCTGACTGGCGTCCCACACCCCTGAAGCAGTCTGGTCTGCCAAATGAGCCCCCCAGCCCGAAAGCGAGGCGTCCGTGAAAAGATTGTTCTCCGGTGCAGGGAGAACAATAGGGACACCCTGTGACACCCAGGGGAGAAGCCATATGCTCGTTGTACGACTGAACCAAGCACCCAACTCGATCAAGCAATTCCAGCCTTGAGTCGCTTGGTCCCACTGCGCTTGGAGCGCTGCTTGAAAGGGCCTCTTGTGGACTCTTCCCAGAGGGACAACAGTGGCCATGGATTCCATCTGCCCTAAAAGGGAAGTCAACTCCCGAGCCGTAGACAGATTCTTTCCGTAAAGAACACGGATAGCCTCCTGCAACTTGTCCACCCTCTTTCGAGCAGGACGGACTGACCAGTTCAGTGTATCGAACTCCATCCCCAGGTACGTGAACTGCTGGGAGGGCACCAACTCCGACTTCACTAGGTTGGCTGTGAAGCCGAGCTGAACCGCTAGACTGAGCACCCTCTGAGTGTGCGTATTGCAAAGGACCTGGTCTTGATGCAGAATCAACCAGTCGTCCAAGTAGGCTCTCAGACGCACACCCTCCTGCCTCACGAGGGCACAGAGCTGACGCACGACCATCGTGAAAATCCAAGGGGAGAGAGACAGACCGAACGGGAGCGCCCGAAACTGAAAGATCCTCTCTCCCCAGCGGAAACGAAGCCATTTTCTGTCTGCCACATGCATCAGCACGTGAAAATAAGCGTCGGTCAGGTCTATAGACGTGACCCAGTCCCCCGGCCGAAGGGCTTCTCTCACTGAGGCAGGCGTTTCCATCGTGAACTTCACGACACGCAGGAACCTGTTCAATGGCGACAAATCCAGAACAGGCCTCCACGCACCCGAGGCTTTGGGTACTACAAACAACCTGCCGTAAAAGCCTGGGGACCTGTGATCGATCACCTCCTCGATCGCGCCTTTTGAAAGGAGTGCAGCGACCTCTCCCTGAATAGCTGCTTTGGCCTCCGCGTCTCGCGGAAACACAAAAGGCGGCGGTATCCTGGACAGCGGTGCCTTCCCGTCTGCCCAGAGAAGACGAAATCCCGAACTGATCACCCCCAAAATCCACTGGCTGGACACCAAACGAATCCAGGCAGCGATGGCCCTGGAGGGGCCGCCCGCCACCACCAAGGTGGGGGCTAACGGGGCGATCTGCTCGGGAAGACATCATTGGGGGTGAGGCTTACGCCCCGACCCCCTAGAACCACCAAACGAACCCCTCTTCTGATAAGGGGCGCCACGCCCCCTGCCTCGAGAAGAGGAGTTCTGGTTCTGACTCTTGCCACCGCCCGAGAACGAAGGCTGAGCCTTGTTCTGCTGCTGAGGCTTACTCTGTGGTTTTTGAAAGCCCTGATGGGCGATCCTGGCAATCGCCAAATCCCTGGCGTCCTGGGTCTCTTTTTGCAACGCATCAAGAGACGAACGACTTATCAGTGAGCCGTCCTCAAAGGGAGAGAACCTCAGACTATCGATAGTTCCCTTGTCCCTGATCTTTGAGCCACTCAGAAAGGCAGCTCTGCGCGAAAGAATCGCATGAGTGTACAGCTTGGCTGAAAGCCCCATTTGCTCACGAGAGACCCTGGCTAAGGTAGCCAACAGCGTTGTAACGTCTTCAGCAGAAGCGTCATAACGAAACTCAAAAGGCTCAAGACTTGACGCAATCGACCTTGACAAAGAACGTTGCAGTGACTCAGAGACCGAGGCCAATTCTAAAAGAGATCTCCCTGTCTCCTCTAGCGCCAACAGAGAGCCCTCCGCGTAGGGCACAGGCCTGTCTTTGCTATAACCGTCTTCCCTGAGAGACGCCAGATCCGGCGTAACAGGCAGAGCCGCTCTAGGAAGAGCAAAAGACTCCACCAAGTCAACAGGCTGCGGCCCCAGCCTGAAATTGCGGAGAGCCGCTGCACCAGGCACCACTTGACCTGTCTGAGCCAGCCACGACGTGGCCGAATCAGGTGCATCCCCATGTTGAACCAACAAAGGCATCGGGGCCACCTGACTATGCGACTGAGAATTCTTCTTCAAAACTTTCGACATCTCATACGCAACAGCGGGCGATTCGAGAAACTTGAAAGAACATTTCTTCTCTTTCGCACTGCGAAAGTCTCCAAGTGCAGAGGGAGGAGGAACCACAAAAGACTTAGATTCCACCACCCCCTCTTCAAAATATCTTGAAGCCGTCTCAGCCGCAGATGCCACTGCATCAGAAAGCCTAAACGGAATCTTGAATTCGGTACCTTCGACTGCTGCGGAAGCACCGTCTTCAGAACAGCCGTCCGGCAAAACCATGCCATCCGTCAGCTGGCCCCCTGCTTGACTGCCATAGTCAAACAAAGAGCCAGCCACACTGCCCCCTTCCTGCCCCCCGGGCGGAAGCGAAAGACGCGCACCCGTACCACAATCTAAAGAAGCGGTTGGTTGCGACAAATCTTCCGTTCGCTCTCCAAGGTTCTTGACCGCCACCGACCTGCTGCCAATGCAGTCAGAGCCAGCCTCAGCTTCAGAACTTTCACCCACAAAGCCAGAGCCCGGAGTTACTTTCTCTTGGAAACGCTCTACCCTTTCTCCGGAGAACCCGGATACTTGGGTAGAAGACATACCTTTAATGTGGCGAGAACCACCAGCAGCCGGGCCGCACGCCACCAGAGTAGGCATGGTACCATCCTGAGACGCATGAACTTCAGCCTGAGTAACAGTGGCCGAAGGCAAAGGGCGAAAGTCGGCCAGAGACGACACACCAGTCACACCCGCAGGCAGTGACCGGAACTCCGCCCGCGTGGACGCCACCTCCTCCGCCAAGGACGAGACCTGTGAGCTTAAAGAAAGTAACAGAGACGCCACGTCCACAGACGCAAGGCCGGGAATCACAGACACCGAAGCCGCCTTAGCGGGCTTATCAGCGCGAGACAACTTGTCTAAAGTTTTATCAGTCACATTCGCCAAAGTAGGCATGTCAATCAAAACATCGGTAATCTTTTGCAACGACGGTTCCAGAACCGAAACATGTGCCTGGCCGGGAGCATTAGCTTTTCTAGGCGTTTTCTTAGAAGGCGAAGACTCAGCAGCTACTTGCTTAGACGAGTGCCGCTTCTTGGCGCTATCCGCCATGACCAAAACAACTCACGAAAAATTTTGTAAACAAGAAAAATTTCACAAGTTCAAATTACAGGTCAAAACGCCCACAAACACAAACAAAAACAAGAACGACCTCACCTCAATATGTAGAGAAGCGAAGACAAGCTAGAAGAAACCAAGAGGTAAATGACCAAGTCCGCAGACGAAGTGTCAAAAAGGCTGAACACAGCCAGAGCGTACAAAACGCGACCAGTCTCACTGCTCGCTGAGTATGGAATGATGCATATGGCGGCGTATGCGCGCGCATACGGAAGTCGGAAGTATGTATTAATATGGCCTTATGGGATTGGTCACTCTTTTTTTAGAGGGGCTTCCCTTGGTTACCAAGGGGATGCGTACAGCGTTACCGGCACTGAACTAGGGTTAATTGCTATATGTGAGTTGGGTAAGATATGTAATTTAATCACAAATTAATTTCACAAATTGAATTCACAACCCAAATTCCCACTCTGCACAGAGATGACCCAGGCTTTTGAGTCTGGGAATGTGTCCAAGAAGAGGGATGGTCTTATTCCATGTAAAATCCTGGCCAGATTGAAGATAGTTCATCAAATTGATAACCCGGAAAGACCTGTACCTGTAACCCAACACATACACAAGACAACTCACCTTTCTCATTGGTTCCACTGATGATGGTGAGGAGTATTTTCAGCCAGCGATGTTCGGTCAGTCTGTGTTGGACACTGGGGTTACAACAGACGCGACGCAGGAACACAAGAAAGTCTCCAACTGCCGCCACAGCCACAAAACTCACTTCTGAAACATCAGCACAATTTTTATCAGTCAGTTCCTGTTCATAGTTTAGGATAACTTTGAAGACCTTTTTAGGTTGATGCACAAATACATTCAGTGAGCGTTAGTTTTCTTTGTATTCCTTCTGTTTTCACTTGAAAAGCGATAAGAAATGTGCGTACTGTCTGCATGCAGCAAGAGTGTTTCTTCCAAAGAGATCTGTACACATTCTGAAGAATTGCCAAACAATGAGAGGGAAGCATTCAGAACAAAGAGATTAGTGAATGCAGCAGTCATATTCTTATTTGTTACTATACAAGTGATATACCAAGAGATTCTATGCTGAGTGTATCTCTCTGGTTATACTCTAAACAACCTGTGAATAAATCACATTCAACATATTTTCCCAATGTCCTAAAATAAGCACTTCATGGTAACAAACCCACCTAGAAAGCTCTCAAAAACTCACACAATGCAAAGCAGATATCAGGCACCCCTCTTACAAGCTAGTCTTACCCACCATATGTGGAGAACAGACGAAAGGGAAAAAAACCGATACAACAAAATGTGTGTCTCACCCGCTTTGCCATCTTCCCCAGGGATGAGCCCAGGACAGGCAGTGTGAAGCAGACTCTGCAGGCGTTGCCATAGCAACTCGATTACAGCTTGTACTACTCCAGTGCTCAGCCGTTCCGCATGAATCCTAGAGTTTGGACAGAAAGACCACGGATTCATTTGAGAAAAACAATAATGAATATTAAAATATAAGCTGACGGAAGACGGTTGCTGGAACGATTTCTAAGTGAAACCTGCTTGATTATTCAGAAGCACATATTGCATAACTCATGCTTAACAGACACACAGACACACGCAAAGACACAGACACAGACACACACAAACACATCCACCCACACGCACAAGAGAGATTACATCCCAGAAAAGGCCTTGCCCTTACACATATCCCAGTGTCCCCCCCCCCCCTGCACACTAACACATCCACCCACACACACACAAAAGAGATTGCATCCTAGAAAAGGTCTTGCCCTTACACACATACACACACACACCCCAGTGTAACACACACACAGACCAACAAAAACAAGAACAACAACAACTAACCCAGTAGACAGAGCGATAATGTGCAGCAGACGCAGACTGGCGACGTGGAGAATGGCAGACATGTCCTCTGGCTGCAGACAGGAGGTGACCGGGGGGAGCGTGCGGTGGACCATGGCGGTGGTGGGGGCACACAGGACCAGCAGAGACGCCGGGAGCTGGCAGGACACCACCAGAGAGATGTCCACAGGCTGGTACTTGAAGCTCAGCGCCAGGATGGAGGAGAGGAGGAGCTGTGTTTTGGTGTCTGTGTGGGGAGAATGCAGGGCTGCTTAGTGTTGTCAATTACTCAGTACAGTGGAACCCCCTTTTAAGACCTCTAAAAACCTGAGAAATGAAGGTCCTAAAAAGGAGGGTGTCTTAAAATGGAGGTCAATTTACATAGGTTATGAAGAGAACAAGTGGAACATTATTATTATTATTATTGTGATCATTTTTATGCGCCTAATCTAGATATAGCCCTAGGCGCTTACATATTAATTTCTGCCGTTTGAAATGGAATTTTTTACAGACAGACAGACAAACAGACATTTTTTACACACAATATATAACGCATTCACATCGGCCAGTAAAGCTCAGTAGCCTATTAGGCGAGCATTCACCTTTCACGGCCTTTATTCCAAGTCAAACGGGTATTTGGTGGACATTTTTATCTATGCCTATACAATTTTTTCAGGAAAAACCCTTTTGTCAATCGTGGGATCTTTAACGTGCACACCCCAATGTAGTGTACACGAAGGGACCTCGGTTTTTCGTCTCATCCGAAAGACTAGCACTTGAACCCACCACCTAGGTTAGGAAAGGGGGGAGAAAATTGCGGCCTGACCCAGGGTCGAACACGCAACCTCTCGCTTCCGAGCGCAAGTGCGTTACCACTCGGCCACCCAGCCCAACATGTCTTAAAAGGAGAGGAAGTCTCAAATGAGGAGGTCTTTCTTTCTTTATTTGGTGTTTAACGGAGTTTTCAACCACGAAGGTTATAATTTATCGCGACGGGGAAAGGGGGGAGATGGGATAGAGCCACTTGTTAATTGTTTCTTGTTCACAAAAGCACTAATAAAAAAATTGCTCCAGGGGCTTGCAACGTAGTACAATATATGACCTTACTGGGAGAATGCAAGTTTCCAGTACAAAGGACTAAACATTTCTTCATACTGCTTGACTAAAATCTTTACAAACATTAACTATATTCTATTCAAGCCATAACCATCACCCCAGAGTACCAACACAACAGTACAAAACAGCTGAAACAAACAATTAACCCTTTCACTGACTGTAGAACGTCAGAGCTGACGTCCTTTGTACACCGATTCAAGGGCAACAAACCTTTTAATAAAAATAATTTAAAAACACACACACACACACACACACACACAAAACCAACAACAACAACAACAAAACAAACATTATGTGTGTGTATGCGATGAATAGTTCCTGGCAGTAAAGAGGTTAGACCACCTGAATATCTCTACATTCACCCCTAGTCCTGGCTCCTCCACTTTATCCCCAACTCCCAAGTTAACAGAAGATAAGAAGAGCATTCTGTTAGAGAAGAGAGGAACTGACTGGTTGCCTGTGCAGTGGAGCGATGCGTGCTGACCAAAGAGTTGATTAACACCTCGTACACACGATGCACCGCTAACTGTATCTCCTGCTGCGTCTGAGACTTTGCCATCTTAATCAGGTCCTGAAATCACAGGCAAAACAACAACAAATTCAAAATTTAGTGCATATAATTCTCAAGGTTTACAAATGAACTGAAAGTAGCCGGAATCAGAACATCTGCCATTAGCAATTAACTTATAAATTCAAAGTTTAAAGGATTTACTTTAAAAGCATCACTTCCAAATTGCATTGAAACTAATACTAAAGCTATGATAAACAGTAACATGACACATTAAAGAAAATACATATGAAAACAAGAACTTTCAATCATACACAACAAACTTCAAAACACAAATCATGCAGCTACCTGATAATGATGGAGCTGGGAATGGGGACCGATTTCCTGCAGGTCAGGGGTCAAGCCAACCCCAAAGCAGCCGGATACGAGCTGCAGGTGGGCGGAGTTTAGCAGTGTGGTGGACGTGAGGGCGGAGTCGAGCGACTCCTCCCCCTCTCTGTCTCCTTTCTCTTGTGCTGTTGACAGCAGCTCTACCACTTGGTTGAGAGCGTAAAGTCGCGACTGGAAGAGATTTTATTAAAACATTTGTAAAACACCTTTCCTCTGAAATGGCAACAAACAACAATAACAATAGCAACACTTTATTGTCCATTAAAATGGATTTTTTTTTTAATCCTTTTTTTTTTTAAACCTTAAATGTTCAGGGAAAATGTTTGAAATCCAAAAGGTTGGTCTCAAATCACTATCTGTTTTCCTCTGTGAATAAGCAGTCGCAATAGCTGATGCAGGCATGAACTCATTTCTGGGGGAAATCTGGGCCCTGAATAGAATTACTCAGCTGTACAAACAGTTTCACATCCACTTTCTTTCATTTCATCCATGTAACTAAAATAACAAAAATGGCTATATTAATACTAATTTCTAAATGAACACTTTCAACACTTAGTCTAGGATCTACCAGGTAGGTCGTGGTCTTATGACAGAGTAAATATATCAACATGTGAAGTCTTTGTTTTCTAACCTCTGCCCTCTCCTGTTGCACCATCATGGCCCGAGCCAGCTCAAGCGTGTCAATTTCATCCAGTTTTCCGCCTCGCTGTTCACAGGCGACAAACCGTGCCACTTCTGCCGCCCAGGGCCCGAGGGAGGGAAGTGTAGGGCGAACGTTGTAGGAATCTGGACCAAAGGCTGACGAAGGGTCTTGACTTTCCGACTCGGACCTTCCGTGTAGCCGCTCCTGCTGCCAGCGCAGTCGTCGTAACATCTCCTTCACTTTCTGCAGTGAGTTCAGATGAGGGCCTGGGACACGAAAAAGAAACGATACATTTGCACTCTTGGAGAAACACAGGTTATTTTAGTGACATAATTCCTTTCTAAACTCTTTCCTGAAATGTGTTTCTATTGTATTATCTTAATTTGTTTGTCTATCCACTTCAATGACCTCTTGGTCAACGTACCACTGAATGTTTCGCTTTGTCTACTATACAACATTCCAATGACCTCTTGGTCAACGTACCACTGAATGTTTCGCTTTGTCTACTATACAACATTCCAATGACCTCTTGGTCAACGTACCACTGAATGTTTCGCTTTGTCTACAACATTCCAATGACTAACCTTTCTTGGGTTTTTTATTCTTAATTTTGGAAAGTTAGCAGTCTATCTGTTTTTAATTTATTTCCTATATTCTTACAAGAAGGAAGGGTTAAACCATTTAAAAATGCAAACTGAAATGCCAACTTGTTCGAACCAGAACACTTGCTAGGAAGGGAGACATGCCAGTTTAAAGTTTTCACATAAGATAACACAAGAATTTGCCCAATATGTACAGGCCAATCAAGAGCAGAAAGCTATTTGTTTGTTTGTTTATTTGCTTAACGCCCAGCCGACCACGAAGGGCCATATCAGGGTGGTGCTGCTTTGACATATAACATGCGCCACACACAAGACAGAAGTCGCAGCACAGGCTTCATGTCTCACCCAGTCACATTATTCTGACACCGGACCAACCAGTCCTAGCACTAACCCCATAATGCCAGACGCCAGACGGAGCAGCCATTAGATTGCCAATTTTAAAGTCTTAGGTATGACCCGGCCGGGGTTCGAACCCACGACCTCCCGATCACGGGGCGGATGCCTTACCACTAGGCCAACCGTGACGGTAGCAGAAAGCTATGACTTACTGAGCTGTTGTACTGTCCATGGGTTGGAGGTTGGCGTAGCTACCCCTTCCCTCTCACGTAGCGGCTGTGTCTGTTCACTCTACCCATGTAAAACAACAAAAATATCAATCATAGACAAGATGTTCAACACAGCACGTTTTGATTCGGACATTGCTTGAATATGCATTTCTTGTGTTTTCTCTGATTTCAGCCAAGATACACATAAAAGAAGCTGTATCTTTTTCAAAACACTGATACACATTGGTTACCCACACACGAAGACCATCTATACATATAAAACAACAACAAAACAAATAAAGAGCTAAAATAACAAGAAAATATTCTAGATCACTTCTTCTAAAGAAAAACTTTGCCAGTCAAACAGTATGCAAACAAATATATTACAGATGCATTTTTATTTCACAAGAACTCTTACAATCCTGTTCAATTTTGTTATTGTCAACCCATTATTAGACTCAAACTCTTAACACACCTCAACACACACTAACAGAATTTCACTAAGTTTACCTGCACTTCTCCAGGAATGTCAGTGAGTGAACCGCGCCGCTGACGTCGTCGTGGTGACAAGAGGCGTCTGTCCAATGAAGCGTGGTCTTTGTTTTCCTCAGACTTCTGCAACAAGCTGACTGTCTCTTCTGAAATCACAACCCTAGCTGTTACCGTTTTATCTACTTCATTTGAAGTATGCAAGAAACATCCTTGCAAAACAGTCATATCTAAATTCAGGTAAAACAATGATCAAATCCCAACAATAATGTATTCTAATCCTCTCAAAGCGTATGTTTGACTACAGAAACACAATTGTGTTCACAAACCTGAAAAGATACCATTAGTTTCACAATTGTTATCACACTGACTTAACCTTCCACCTGCTGACGTAATTGATTGCTTATTGCTTTACATTTTGGACAAGACAAATCATTTTTAATCAAGAGGAATAAAAACTTCAAGGAAAAGGCGCTCACAAATTTCTGTGATGGTCTGTTACCAAAGTGCACAGCAAAATTTACAGGGGTTTGATTAGAGCATAATTAAACTGTAGGTCAACAATGCAGACTTAAGAGTAACCATGTCTAAGCATCAGCAGAACAACTCTGATGGCATTACATGCATTCACTACAAACTTGTCCCAAAAAGGCACGAAACAAGCAAAGTGAAAAATGTTCACCTGAAAGTGGCGGGCGCACAGCTAGCAGAAGAAAGATGCAGCGTTGCAGAAACCTGCGTGCTACTTCCGCGTAGGACAGTTCTTCACGGTCACCCTGCAGTGTGCCTTCCAGGTCATCATCATCTGCAAGCAGCAACTAATAGTATTAGCCAATAGTATTGAGATACGGTCAATCCTGCCCTGGCAACCACCTCTTCACAACATCTACCTGCCCACAACGACCACACTAAAATGTATCCCCAACTGGGTTTTTTCCCATATGATTCCCCTTTCCATAGCGACCACCTAGTGCCTATGACAATCACTTTGGGTAGTCGCTTGGCTGGTCAGTACAGACAGGGTCCACTGTGCTTGCAAAAGGAATCAAAGCTGAAAAGAATACTGTCAGTGTGTGTCATTTTATCACATTTTCTGTGAATGGCATGTTTCTCGTCCATACATTTTCTTCCAGCTTTTTTGTTGATTGGATCTGCATTGGTGCTTGTGGGATGCAGTAGTAAGTAAATTTTAAGGGGCTTATTGTCCGTCAGGTCTTAATTGCCTATATTGGACATGAATTGGTTTATACGATTCGAGTTTTTACGCCCTCACGGCTTTTGATGTATGCGTGTTTAGGTGGTATCAGCCATCTGCACGTATGGTAGAATGACCAAGATCTTTAACGTGCCATTGTGGTGAAACGGGGGTGGGGGATGGATACCGTCTCTGGGTCTGCACATAAAGTTGACCCGTGTCCGTTCCGGCCCGGATTCGAACCAGCGACCTTTCGATCACAAGTCCAGTGCTCTACCACCTGAGCTACCCGGGCCCCCGGTGGGAAGCAGTTTGAGTGTGTGTAACCTTACACACAAGGGTTTTTTTTGCTTGATCTGGTGTCTATTCTCGCTGATGTGTTGTTTTTTTTTTTTTTTTTGTACTCCACGTAGTTAACTTTCATTTTCTCCTTGTTTTTCTGTGAATTAGTTGCATGTTTATTTACAACCACTTTCTTTTTTCTTAGCCTGCTGTGGTGTTGTCCAGAATTAAGCTTGTGGAAGTGACGTCATATACTGAAAGAAGAGTGGACATTTGCGATTCATTCAGTGGGACTGTGAACCTCACATGGGCCTGAAACGGGTTATTGCCCTGAAATAGTTGCATACCTATATCTTTCCTATCAAACTCTTTTCACCCTTCTTCAATTCTTTCGTCCTTCGCAAAACTCCGACCAACCTAACCTCAGGCGGAAAAAAACCCTCATACTACCCTCAGAACCATTACCATCAGAATCTCGATGATCCCTGTCAAGGTCGATGGTTTCCGTGCTGTCGTTGAGGCCCTCCCCTCTGGGTTGTACGTCGGACAGAGTGGCTTCCTCGAACCCCTCCCCTTCCATCATGGAGTGTTTGGTGTGAGCGTCAGGCGAGGGCTGGGCGGTAGGGGTGCTGTGGGGCTGGCGGTAGGACACTAGTTTGCTGCGCAGTTTGTACACCTGGTGGAACACTGCTTCCATGTGAGGACTTGGCCTGAAAGACAGGGTGGGAGTGAACATTTTTAAAGTGTACCTTTGGCTGCTGAAACTCACACACTCACACACTCACACATGCATGCACACACATGCAGGCATAAAGATAAGCACGCTCTCAGATGTACACATGAATACAACCATGATATATGCAGACTCGCACAAACACACACGCAAGTGCACACATATGTACATGTAAACACAGTGAAAAACATTTGCACACATATGCATGCAAGTGCACACACAACACACACACACACACACACACACACACACACACACACACACACACACACACACACACACACACACACAGATGTAAACTTACATATCAGAGTCGACCTCAGCAGCAGACAACAGGTTTCCGTGTTTGAGGAGAGCAGCCAGGTAGAATCGGGTCACTGTGTCAAGCATGGTCTCCTCGCTCAGCTCACATGTGTCCAGGTCTACATAATGAACACATGCAATCATCACCATCACCCTCACTCCATCACTCCATCACTCCATCAATCAAATCAAATAATCAATCAATCAATCAATCAATCAATCAATCAATCATCATCATCATCATCATCATCATCATCATCATCATCATCATCATCATCATCAATCGCTTTTCTATAGCAAGTCCCCATAACAGCTCTCCGGGCTTTACAATTCCAATACAAGAAACATAGAAAACTGCCGTAATAACACTGATTTTCACCTAAGATGAACATGCCTACTTCTCCCAACACTTAGAAAATCATTTAAAGTCTGTAATCCTTCGCCCTTTGGTTTATTACACCTTTTTGTACAACAGGGTGTACCAAAGTACACAAACGCACCAGCAATTTTAGTTATTGTGGAAAGCAAGAGCTGCAAATTTGGACAATGACCTTCAAATACATTAAACCTGAAACCCAGTAACAGGCTTCAAAGGCTCAATTTTAACTGACACTCAAAGGTATAAAAATAAGGTTTGTGTATCAGCTTTCAATTTGAATATCTACCATACCAAATAAATAACCTTACACTATTGCTGTCAGCTCTCCTTCCCTGATGTCATTCCACAAACCAGAATTATAGTTTCTAACTAAGAACCAGCAGTTCCATAACACACGAGAGACTTGCCTTGGTCCAAAGCATAGCCCTGCATCATGTTCAGGGATCTAGTGGTAAAGGGGGAGGGCACCCCTAGACCAAGATCAAGCAGCTTGCTGATCGCCCCTTCCACGCTCAAGTCAATGTCAAGATGACGCCGCTCGGAGTAACCCTCTTCCATGCTCTCACAAACGCTGCTTGTAGCTTTCTCTGCAAAAGTAACAAGTAGAAAATGTCAAACTAGACACACATAGACAGACAAACAGATAGACAGACATATAGACAGACAGACAGACAGACAGACAGACAGACAGACAGACAGACAGACAGACTGACTGACACATGCTCTGTACGCATGCGCACACCTACACACACTCAAATCATATTACTGAAAAGACAAAGCCAGAAATTATAAAGGCTGGTATCTTTGTCTTCTGGTATAATAGTCATAACTACCAGAAAGCTCTGCAACAACTAACTCAATATCTTTGTAACTTCAAACAATATCCAATCCATTTGTTTTCCTCATGCCCATCCCCCCCATCCCCACAAAACAAAACAGAACAAAAATACTCAGTGTATTTCCATTGTCTTTCAAATCTCCATCCAATCAAAAACAATCTCACTCTGTCTGATTTTGTGTTCAGAGGGGTAAGGGGAGGTCACCTTTTTCTCTTCCAGAAATAACCTTAACTTGAGAATATCACATATAAAAAAAACACCACCCCCCTCACCTAGTTGTTTGACAGAAAGGTGCAAGCCGTTACTGAAGAGTACGGACGAGAGCCAGGAGAAGCTGTGCGTCTCGCAGGGCATCATGGGAGGCCCATGCAGCATGCTGCCGATGCACAAACCAATCAGAAGGCCACAGGTACGCTCTAGGTCCATCATCCAGGCCCACGGCAACATCTGTGGGTCCTCCCCTCCTGTAATGGTGAGAATTGGATTAGTCATATACAGGGTACTTTTGGAATAAAGGGTACAGGGGTTGAAGTTAAGGGGAAAATGCTGCGCCTTATAGTTGTGAAAATATGGAAGCTATCAGTCTAATGGGCCACTAGGTGAAAGTTGAGCAAAAACATATCTGAGGGTGTAAAACATCAAGAGTTTGCACCAGCCATTCCAGGAAGAGATGAACCTGATAACCTTTCTCTGGTGTAAATAGCATACTTTGTTGGTTTTAGGTAATCATTTGTTTAAAGAGCAGTCAAAGAACAGTTTTCCATGCACTTTATGGACAACACTAAATCTTATGTCTTATTCTAAGTGCAGAATATCTGCCTAATAGTGGTTTTAAGAGAGAATTAGGCTACAAAATTACATCAGTGATAAGCATACTTCCATTGGTTTTTGTAGCAATTGATTATGACTGCATCATAATGTGATAGCATCCATGTTTGCTTAAGGCTGCATACGCCTACGCTCTCTGTTTTCATGAAAGGATTACTGGCATGACACAGACAGACAGCAGGACACAATCTGGTCTACTCACTGTCAGAGGGTTCCAGCTGGGCCATCTCCAGACGCAGAGTGTAGGGCAGCGCACGACACAGCGTGTCAAGACAGGGCAGCAGGGCCACCACCTCGTGGAGCACCGGCACCACCAGCGGCACAGGCACCACCACCAGAGCTGTCATGATGTGTGTCAGCATCTCTCCTGCCGGCGACTGCAGCAACAGGTCTGAAAACAGCGAGACAGCAAAAAAGCTAAGGGCAATAAGACATGAATCTTAAGTGTCGATTTCCAAAGAGTGCCTGAAACATTTTAATTAAAACAAGCTCATCTAACAGTAAGGAAGAAGTTCATTCAACAAGTGTTGCCAGCTTCTAGCTAATGGTGAAAGTACTGTGAATGCTAGTGATAAGAAAAGTAGCAATACAGCCCCTGCTAAGCAACACAGAGCGTGTGCCCATTGCTAGCTGATAGTTGGTGACGAAATAGGTGATAATGCAGCCTCTGCTCTTTCACCCATAGACTGACTGTTGAAGTTATATCTGCTACCTGGCTGATATTCCTACCGTCAACCTATATGCAGTTGATGATACAGATTGTGATCATTCTTCTTTTTCTTCTGCATTCTTGTCGCCATGCTAGACCGTCGAGGTTGCTGATGAGATGAAGTCTACAGTTCGACACCGGGACTCCGCCGGACTCCCCAGAATTTGTTTCTCAGGTATGCAAAGGTGGGGCATGTCTGGAGGACATGTTATGGGGTCTGCGTGCCTGAGATAGTGATACATTTCATGTTGAGTAATGTGCACGTTATACTTACCCTCTAGCTGGCTGTGGAAGTCTGGAGGACATGTTATGGGGTCTGCGTGCCTGAGATAGTGATACATTTCATGTTGAGTAATGTGCACGTTATACTTACCCTCTAGCTGGCTGTGGAAGTCTGGAGGACATGTTATGGGGTCTGCGTGCCTGAGATCCCGATACATTTCATGTTGAGTAATGTGCACGTTATACTGACCCTCTAGCTAGGTGTGGATGTCGGGAGGACATGTTATGGGTTCTGCGTGCCTGAGATCGTGATACATTTCATGTTGAGTAATGTACACGTTATACTGACCCTCTAGCTGGCTGTGGAAGTCTGGGCTGCTGGCCTGATTGTTGATGATGGAGGTGGCCAGCTTGACGATCTCCGCACACACAGGTAGCAACAGGAGCAGGTGCTGCTGCAGGTGTTTGGCTACTGTCTGCACCTGCACATAAACAGGCATGTTAATAACCTTAACCAAATCTGAAAGACAAAGCCAAGGTAACTGCGCTTGATCAACAATACTTGACATTCTTAATCATAAGTGTAAGTCAAGTCCTTTTTGACAGTAGAAACCCCCTTTTAAGACCCCCCAGTTTAGACTCTCTCCTTGGACTGGGTGGCCGAGTGGTAACGCACTTGCGTTCGGAAGCGAGAGGTTGCGAGTTCGACCCTGGGTCAGGGCGTTAGCAATTTTCTTCCCCCTTTCCTAACCTAGGTGGTGGGTTCAAGTGCTAGTCTTTCGGATGAGACGAAAAACCGAGGTCCCTTCGTGTACACTACATTGGGGTGTGCACGTTAAAGATCCCACAATTGACAAAAGGGTATTTCCTGGCAAAATTGTATAGGCATAGATAAAAATGTCCACCAAAATACCCGTGTGACTTGGAATAATAGGCCGTGAAAAGTAGGATATGCGCCGAAATGGCTGCGATCTGCTGGCCGATGTGAATGCGTGATGTATTGTGTAAAAAAATTCCATCTCACACGACATAAATAAATCCCTGCGCCTTGAATATGTGCGCGATATAAATTGCATAAAATAAAAATAAAAAATAAAAAAATAAATCCCTGCGCTTAGAACTGTACCCACGGAATACGCGCGATATAAGCCTCATATTGATTGATTGATTGATCCTTTTTAAGACCTGATTTTCTCCGAGTTTTCAAGGTCATAAAAGGAAGGTTTTGCTGTGTTGTAGTGTGTTCTTTGATGAATTTCACTCACCATCGGCTCGTTCTTGCTATTGAGGCAGTAGGCAAGGAGGTGTTTCTGCAGTGACGACAGCAAGTTGTGAAGGTGAGGCGGGGGGCATGACTCGGCTGGTGTTGACAATAACGTCCCCTTGTCAGCATTCTTCTCTAGTTCGCTTAACACTCGCTCCTGTGTATCACAAAACACAAGTATAAAGCAGCTTCTGCATTTTGCCATTTTTCCAACATTTGACTCTTCATATCAAATGTTCAAGAACTTTGCAGGTGTAAAACTAAAGACATATTCATACAAATTACCATTCTGCCTAAAAGCAATTGATTCTTAATACCATATTTCCAGAAAATGTCTTTGCCTTACAACCTTCAAATGAAAAATACATTCATCTTTACAATCTACACTATAATTCTATCAATGGTGCAGTCAGCTTTCCTGAAAACCTTTTAATCTTGAAAATGTTAGGACGGTTTAAATTTGGAAATGCATCAGACATTGAGACACACAACCACACAATCTCTTTTTCTCTCAAAACAAAGACTATTCAAAGCCAATCTTCAGTTCTTTCTGAAAACAACAAATCATTTTCATCTTCTGTCCCAAAGTCACACTCACAGTATGTGCCGCAAGGTTGCGCAGGATGGTTTTCATGAGCCTCTCAGCCATTTGCAGTGTCAGTGTCACTGACGGCTCCTGTTCCGGCTGGCTGTTGTCACCAGTGCCTTCCTCGTTTGTGTTGTTGTCGGCGCCACTTAGACCCGACGCTGTCAGACCCAGCACGGCGGCCACATGCTGGTTGTCTTGGAGACTGGTTAGCACTATGCCCAGCTGCATGCGCTGAAAAAACCACACGCACAAAAATAGTGGTAATTTGTGTAGGAGGAAGACATACATGCCTCAAAGAAAAGGCAAATGGTTTTCTCTCTGACCCAGTCAGCGTTATTCCCATTATTTTACCAATACGGCCGAACCCCCCCTTACAGGACCTCAACAACTCTAAGAAAATCAGGTCTTAAGAGAGCAGTGGTTTTCTTCTTCTTCTGCGTTCGTGGGCTGAAACTCCCACGTACACTCGTGTGTTTTTTGCACGAGTGGAATTTTACGTGTATGACCGTTTTTTACCCCGCCATTTAGGCAGCCATACGCCGTTTTCGGAGGAAGCATGCTGGGTATTTTTGTGTTTCTATAACCCACCGAACTCTGACATGGATTACAGGATCTTTTTCGTGCGCACTTGGTCTTGTGCTTGCGTGTACACACGGGGGTGTTCGGACACCGAGGAGAGTCTGCACACAAAGTTGACTCTGAGAAATAAATCTCTCGCCGAACGCGGGGACGAACTCACGCTGACAGCGGACAACTGGATACAAATCCAGCGCGCTACCGACTGAGCTACATCCCCGCCCAGAGCAGTGGTCTATAAATAGGGGTCATTTTACAGAAAAAAACCACTGCATTTTAAAAGGGATAGAATCTTAAATGTGGGGCGGGGGGGGGGTCTTAAAAAGAGAGGTCCACTGTTTTCTAAGCCCTCACTTTGAAGCAAAGATACATGTACTGGTCAAAATCCACACTAAAGCCAGGAAGTGCACATGTTTACATAATTATATGCATGTGAGTGTGAGTGTGCACGTGTGGGTGTGCATGTATGTGAAAGTGTGTGTGTGGATGTGCGTGTATGTGTGTAGAGTGTGAGGGGGTGAAGGTACGTGCAATGGGAGCAATAGTGTCCACACACCTGCCCCCTGGTGAGAGTTTCCCAGCTGCCGGGCCCCTGTGGCAACAGAGAGTGCAGCAGCTCCATGCGTTCTCTCAGCGGTGGCAGCAGCAGGCACGCACCAATCGACAGTGTGGACGACACCGCCTATAACAGTAAAACACATTTATCACACTCAGTACGCACATCTCAATAGTCAATGTTTGGAAATAATCCGATCAGGTATGTTTAAGTTGTGAAAGAGTGAATACTCTTGTTTTCAGTGAGTCAAACTTTCCCATGTGACATTTTAGGCCAGTCACTGGTAAGGGGTATGTCTGAAATACGTGGACAAGGAGCATGTGTAGAAAGCTTGACTCACTAAAAGCAAGAGTATTCACTCTTTCACAACCCATACAAACCTGACACAGTTACTTCCAGAATTGTGCTATTTTCCAAAACACGAAGGACACAACTGGGACACCCCCCCCCCCCCTCCCCCCATTGTCAAAATCTTGTTCACATTTTTATTAGTCAGTATGCACCTCTTCATTCGCCAAAACATAAAGGTCCTTTGAACATAACTAATACCACCCACTGTCAAACAATTGTGCCAGAGTTGCTTTTTCATACCACAAAGAAACATGACTCAATTAGAGGTTTGAGAAATTATCTTTCTATTGTGGTTCAGTGCTTTTGGCCTTCTTTTGCAGTGGCTATTTGTGACAAAACTTTAGATATCCTGTCATCCTCACACACAAAAATACCTGAACCAAGCATTCATAATTTTAGTGGTAAATGAATCTTGCAAAAGAACTGTTACGTCAGAAACTTATCCAGAGCGGGTTTCCATACAAGAATGTATTTCAAACAGTCTAACACTCCTTGTCAGACAACCATAAACTCCTTCACCAAACTCACCTGCTGGATGCAGTCAGGCATGGAAGTGTCTATCAAGCGGAACAGCAGGTTCCTCAGTGGCTGGGTCTGCTTCCCTAGTACTTCGCTGCCAAGGCCACAGGCCAAGGTCAAAGCCAGGTGAGATGACAAAAGACGCAGGCACACCATCACAAAGTGGTGATGTTGTCTGAAAACAACAAAGAAACCAAAGTGTTTAATACTGTCTGTCTCAGCAACGCTGGTACAACAACAAACTGTCAAACTGCTGAGCTCTGTTCCATTATTTTTTGAGTCACTGGACAATAAAAGCTGCATTTGGCAGCGACACTTTGAGACGCTCCTATATCAGCAGAACTGAATCACAGATTTGAATAGTATGAACAGGAAGCAAAAGTACCACACACAGCGAGAACTGGACTGATGAATCTGAACAGGGATACATACGGGGAGGGACACTACCAGCTGGGGAGACTCTACTCCCCCTAATGATACACTGACAGAAATCTAGATTGAGCTTCCTCATTTTATTGGTAACAAGGGAGGCTTTTTCAGTCTAGCGCAGCTGAGTAAGGTAACTCCTTATAGTTAAATTGAGGTGATGGATTGGAAAGAAATTCAAGCTGCCGTACTCTCTGGAGGTGAAGGGCGGAGGGGGTTCCGGAGCATCGAAGCCATCACAGTATCGCTCCAGAAAGCTGCACAGTGTGGCAAACGTGGCTTCCTGCAGGTCCACGCAGAACGGTCGTTGCCAGGCTATGACATGTCTGCAGACAAAGGCAATGATTATTTCAACATCATCCAGTTCTTCTTTTTTACAACACAGGGTGTAAAAAATTTTTGAAAGATAGGTTGCGGAATGTTTATTCAAGATAAACAATTTTTAAAGCGATTGTTTATGTGGCTGTGAACTACAAAAACTCAATGAGATGACCATTCATTTTTTGTCATCAAATGTGAACATTCCACATTTCAATCATCTGCTTTTAAATTCTCACTTTATCCTTATAAACTCTTCAAATTTTTTAACTGGATGAACTCGTTGACCCTCCCTTTCATCCAAACTTCTTTTTAGTGACTTTTGTTCTTGTTTCTGATAATTTTATTAGCATTATACACATATATATAACTCCACTCCAAACTCCCTTGTTCCCAAATATTATTCAAGTCTATTTTCAAACAAAACCATACAACCCCGCACCCACAAAATGTCCCACTCAACCTACGAGAAGAAGTCCATTTCATACCCCTTAACTGACCTGTCAGATGGCATGGCAGTCCAGGTAACGCTGTGGGAGGTACCGGCAGAGATCTGCTGCACGGGTACCCCCTCCAGCCCCACCACCTTGCGCGGTCTGGGGATGGGGCTCTGAGAGTGGCCCTGCCCACACTGTCCCATGGCGTTGTTGCCCCATGCATACACTTCATTGTCTGCAAGGAAAAGAAATTAAAAAAACACCAATAGTTAGTTATTGGAATGTGTAATTTTTGACAAAACAAAACATTCACACTTACTTCTACCCAATGGTCTTTCAAGTGGACAAACCAACAATTAATATGAGAAGAATGAAACTTACTTAAAATAAATGTTCCCTTCTTGTTTTGTTGTTGTTGGTGTATTGTTTTCTTCTAAAGTTCAAACAAAAAGTTAGCAGGCTATCAGAAATTAAAGGCACAGTAAGCCTCCCGTAAACCATCACAGATACTGTTAGGCTTTTACACACAGTACAAACACCCTTTCATTTAAACACTCACCGCTTGAGAACATCCTAGGTGCCCTCCGTAAAGAGCGAGCAATTTTCAAAGAATTTATTTTTGCGTGGTTTATCTTACCCCTGAGCCATCGTGAACCCGTGTGATCCAGTTTCCCTTTTTCACAATGTTGTCGTCAGTTTGTAATTCGCTGTGAGCTTATCTGCAATAGCACGTTATTATGTACCTCTGACTATGCACAAAACAAACGGCTGTGGTTCACAAGAACTCTAGCGATGGCTTTTGACTGTTCAGAGGAACTGGCGATAGGCATAAACCGTCATCTGCTACGAGAACCACGACCTTGCGTGACCCTGCTTCCGGGCTTATCTTTTTTCAAACTTTCAAAACTTCGAATTGTACTGATCTTGTCTTGACGAAAAAAGAATTCTTTTATGATTTAAGAATGTTTGTGTAACAAGCTGTCAATTTATTATTTAGATTTTAAAAGTTAGGTCTAGCGCCAAAACGCAACACGGTCCAATTGTGTGAGGATACAATCCGCAAAATTAATTCTGTGAAAATTGCTCGCTCTTTACGTAGGGCACCTAGGATGTTCCCGTTCGGTGAGCGTTCAAATGGAAGGGTGTTTGTACTGTGTGTAAATGCCTGACAGTATCTGTGATGGTTTACGGGAGGCTTACTGTGCCTTTAATATCAGACTGTTCAAAACATGATAAAATCCAAAGTTAAGGCAAAAGCAAGCACTAGTTACTGTTTAAAAGTACAGTATCATGAAAAGGTACTCTCTCTCCATCCAAACACACACACATAAACACACACACATACACACACACCAAATACACACACACCAAACACACACACACACACACACACACACCAAATACACACACACCAAACACACACACACCAAACACACACGCACACATACCATGGGACAGAGCCAGACAGTGACTGTCACCGCAGGAGATGTCCACTATACGGATGTTCTGCAAGTCCTCCACCAGACGCGGTCGCAGGGCGGTGAACTCTGCCACGCCGCTCTGACCGCAACCTAGGCATGACCCGCTTCCCCAAGCGTACACCTGTCAACAAGGAAAAAGGTTCATGCAAATTGAAATAGACCATGTTTGGAAATAACTCTATAAAGTGTTTATGGGTTGTGGAAAAATGTCTTTCCCTTGTTTTCATAGAAGCACTGAGCCAAGCCGACAATGTCACATGTTGTAGCTTGCCTCTGTGTTTCTATTGAAAAGCAAGGAAAAACAAGGGAAAGCAAAAAATAATATTCTGCCAGACTAGTTTGACATGACCTCATTTACATGATATACACACGTGTGAGTATATGGTTTAGTTATGTAATGGGTAGTCTCTCTCACACATGTAGGATAAAAATTATAAACACCTGCATCATTTACAGGTGTCTATGTTAACCACTGACCTGCCCGGTGGAAGTGAGGGCCAGGGAGGACTGACCGCTGCAGGCCACTTTGCGGATGTGCATGCCAGAGAACGCTTCAATCACACGTGGCTTGTTGTAGCGATTCATGTCTCCATGACCCAGTTTCCCTGAAACAAGAAGTGAACCAATCAAGTCAGAAAAGAATGATGACCAAAAAAACACATTCTAAGATGAATAAATAGGCATACAAGCCCAAACCATCCCACTCCTTGAGATAAAACTAGTAACCTCATCAACCAAAACACACCTGACGTGTATAAATGAATGAACCAATACAATCATCACACTATCAATATGATCTTACCATTATCGCCACTGCCAAAGGACCAGACGGTCTTGCCGTCCTGAGACAAGGCCACAGTGTGAACACTGCCACATGCCACCTGACCTACTTCCCCGATGTCCTTCACTAGGCGTGGCGTGCTGCACGATGTCTTGTCTCCGTGGCCTGAATAACACAAATCAAATTTCTTGAATTACCTTTGTCAGACAGTCATTTATGCAAAGGCTTACATCTGTTAAATTCACACACATACACACGCGCGCACTCATGCACATACACACGCACACACACACACACACAAGACAAAACTGTATGTATCCTGCACACACATACATACACACACACATACACACACACACACATAAACGCGCGCACAAGACAAAACTGCATCCATCCTGCTGTCAGCTTATGCGGGTAAGACAAACATTTAAATAAGGAGACACACTTCAGAACAGCAACTTTAAACCTCAAGTTAAACATGCATTAACCATATCAACTGTCACTTACCAAGTCGTCCATAGTCCCCTTCCCCCCATGTGTACAGTTCCCCTTCCTCCGTCACTGCTGAACTGTGACGGTAGCCTGCCGAGATGCACTTGATCTTCTGCACAACAAGAAACGCTCCCGTTTAGCACTCAAAAACATCACTTGATGTTTGCAAGAAACCATCATTCAAATGTGTAGAGCAGACATTGAAAACACCCTTTACAAGGGAGACAAGACTTTAACTTTTTTGTTGAACAGATTGTGTGAGACATTACCTTTCCCACAAGGGGTCCTAGGATCTGCTTTGGTGTCTTCACTGTTGAGTTACTTCCGTGACCAAGCTTGCCGTAATCACCTGAAAATAATCCATGCATTTTTCGTTACGATGTAGCCTGAATAGTTAATATTTCAAGTACATGTAATGATGAATATTTTGTGTGTATGTCTGCCTGCCTATTGACGGGTTTTTGAGTGTTCATGTCTGCCTGTCTGTGTGTGTCTGCATGAGTGCCAGCTCCTCCGCAAATATCCACAAATTCAAGGCTTCCCGACTTCAATTTATGCTGCCAAAACATCTTTATTTTAATTGCCAATCATCAACACTCTCAGTCTCTTGCAACATTTTCTACATTCTGACAACGCCCAAACTCACCATCACCCCACGAGAACACCTCTCCTTCAACAGACAACGCCAACGTATGTCCATCAGAACCTTTAGAGGAGGAGATCTTCTTGATTCCATGTTTAGGATCGAACACCAGCTTCATGGGGAAGGGCTGGTTGTTGGAATCGCCCAGACCCAGTCGGCCGTAGCTTCCTTTACCGCACGCACTGACCGTCAGGTCGTTGTGGATGAGAAAGGTGCAGAACTGGCCAGCTTCAATCTGGGAGACAAATAATGTTTTTGTTAATTAAATGCCCTTCAAATCATGGAATACGCAGAAAACTGTGCTTTTCTTTTTTTTCTTTCTTTCTCACAAGATCAGTCTTTAGACAGATCTGCTCTATGTACACAGAGGACTATTGTTTTGGGGATGGCAGTGTTATGGAAACAACAGGAAAGGCTAAATGACTGAATAATAAAGAGAGCTGTTTGTTGGCACATTGGTATTTATATATGCTGACACTTGAAACACTCTTTTCATTGCTAAAGTATTTGAATTTCTTTCATTATTTTCAACCAGCATAAGACTTTCAATTAGACAAAAGTCCTCACAAAGTTGGTAACACGAACAAACACCTAAGGCATATATGCGCCAAACTAAAAGGGATAAAAAAACTTTTAAAACTTTACGAGAGATCTTTCCTCCCCCTAACAAAGACAACACAGCGAGGGGTATGTCAGAATTCGTCTATTTTTGCCTTTGAGTGCATCTTCAGGATCAACAAGTAACAAAGAAAAGCAAAAGCAAACAAAGTAAACAAGGTTGAGCAGGTAAAAAAGCTCCTTCGCATACCACACAACAAAACCAAACGCAATATGTCTGCAAAGACAGACCTGCTGCACGCTGCCAAAAGAGGAGGTCAGTTTGGGACTGAGGATCTTTTCTTGGCTCCCCTCGGCCAGCTGGTGAGAGTTGTTGCTCCCCCACACGTACACCTCGCAATCATCGCGTCCAATCCCCGAGCGCCCTGACCCCGAGATGGACATGATGACGGAGGGTCTGGCCGTGGTGATGATCCCCCCTCCCCCTCCTCTCCCCCCCTCACCGGACGTGCTGGTACTGGAGGAGGAGGAGGAGGGGTGGTTGCTGTTGGTGTCGGGACCGATGCAGCGGTTGGTGTAGTCTTCCGCTAGCTGCTGCAGCTGTGGGGGAAAGAGAGAGAAGTAGGATTAGGTATAATGCTAGCCACATGGAAATACGAACATGCGACAAAACTTTCTACATACTATCTGTGTTGATGCCTCAACAGAGCCTAAGGGGATTTTACTTCATCTGACCCATCACCTTGCTGTGTGTGTGTGTCACAGTGTGTGTGTGTGTGTGTGTGTGTGTGTGTGAGTGAGTGTGTGTGTGTGTGTATGTGTGTGTGTGTGCGTGCATGCATGAGTGTGTGTGTGGGTGTGTGTGCGTGTGTGTAACTCTCAATAACGATTTCTCTCCCTTCAGTGTATCCAGACAAACATTTTTATGCCACCAAAACTTCCCTGTAGCAAAAGGCAGACGCTTCTTACAAAGCTTATACATTAACAAACCAAGATATCTGCCGACAAACCCCAAAGCACAGCTTACCTCTTCTATCAAAAGCACCGCCGCCTCATGCATGGGAATGGAATCCTCTGCACCTGCCCCTGGGTTCACCCAGCCCTGACTCTGCGATCCAGTCTAAGAAAATAATTTGTCAGGATATGAATCAGCATCACAGCATCAGTAACCATACAAAACAAGATCACACAATTCACACACAAATTGAAGTTTACCACTTATGTGCAAATCTATTACCGTAAAAGTCGACCTATAAGCCGCGACTTTTTTCTAATGAACAGACCCCTGCGGCTTATAACCCAGTGCAGAATAAGTAGGAATTTCTTCTTTTTTCTGAAATTTTGTTAAAAATCAGGGGGTGCGGCTTGTATTCAGGTGCGTCTTATAGGCCAACTTTTACGGTAACTATATCTGCAGCCAAAAAGAATAGTATGGAATACAAATGTCATCAAATTGTACTTCTTAAAAAGCTCAACAAACACAAAAATGATAAGACTTTAATAAAAAAAACTGCTGCATAATTTTGTGACACCATGTAAGTTTACAGCAAGAAAATGTTGAAGAAACAGTCAACTGTACAACCAAAGGTTGATCATCATTATCACCATCAACAGTTGCATGAAAGTAGGTAGAAACTGTCATTCAAATAAGACAGTCCACACATCAACGTAAAGGAAACACACACTCAGTTTTTGAGTTTGAGCTCTACTTTCATGGACTCACTGCTGATTTTGCCATTTCCAGCAGGATCTTGCGAAAGAAGTCGTGGCCGATCCTGCCAAGCTGCCCCTCCGGACTTCCCGATCGTTTCTCTTCACGGCGTGCAACAGCAGCAACCTGCAGCGCCAGGTCCACCCACTCCAGCATGAAGTGCAGCAGACCGCGCTGTGCCGTCAACGACAGCATCAACTCTGCTGCCAGCTGCTGACCAGTAGCGTCAGAACCACTGGTGGGAGAGGCTGCAGATCTGTATGATGACAAGGAAAAAGTAACACATAAATACCTGCCTTTTAAAGGTGGTCATCTACATTTTTGCTTTTTTTCAATAATCTTATGGTTAGATTTCGATACAAAATTATGTCAAATGATGAATGAACCATGGGGAAAAAAATTATAGAACAAAAAATATATGTAAAAAAAGATTTATTTTTGGGTAGCGTGACTCACGCTTCCAATATTTTGTTTTCTGTTTGCTGAGAACATGTGCTTTGCCTAAAAATACTGACCAATCAAATTCATGTCACTATGCTTATAGCCACGCCCAAACAAGTGCAGCAACAGTATGACACTGGAGCGCTGTCCACGCTTTTTTTTAAACGCACGGGATTTGAGAGGAGTTTTGCGCTTGGCATTTTCCAAATAAGGATATCCTACTATGAGTACTACGCTGGAATACTACAATGAATTTTCAAACGGCTACACTGGCTTCATCTTTCCTGATCGAAAGGGGGTGTATTGTTGATATTTGTAAATAATAGACTCTGCATTTTAATGGTCAAATGACGATTTCGGTATAAAAATGCAGACAAGGACCTTTAAGACTCCCCTCATTTCAAGACCTCTCTTTTTCAGATTTTTTGTTCATAATGCCTGCAAATTTACACCCATTTTAAGACTCTCTCCTTATTAAGTCTGAAATTTGAAAAAGGGGGGGGGGGGGTCCGTCTGTATACGGACACAATCATGTCCAGATCTCAAAACTTGTTTCAATTTAAATGTCTGCACTTCACGTACAAAACCACAAGACAGGTAGTTAAAAGTTCAGTCTTCTAAACTTGATATTAATTAATTGTTTAGCTCAGCAACATACTGCATGTTGTCTTGGAGATAACAGCCTATAAGAAAACTACCTAGGGATGGTAGGTGTATCAGAACACCAAAAACATACCAAACTTTAGATGTTAATGCCATATTGCATTAAACTTGTAGTCTGTCAACTCTGAGCCTAATTGCTTGTAATAATGCAATTAATGTTAATGCAGTTTTAGAATTTCGCTTCTTTTCCATACCGGAGAAACTGGGTGACCTGATTGAGGACATCAGTGCCGAGGGACGTCAGCCGATGCTCATTGGCCAGAGACAGGGGAGGCAAAGATGAGATTGTCATGATCGCAGTCTGAAGCACCTCATTTGTGAATGACAACTGGCCTACTTGACGAGCAAGAGTCCAGTTTTGCCGAAACAAGGCAAAGAGCAGGGAAAGCCCAGTCTTGACTCCAAGTTCAACGAGCGCATCATTGCCGCACGCAAACGACGCCCCTGTTCTCTCCCTTCCGTGCGCGCTGTTGAGAGCGGGCATGATCACAGCCTCCTGGGAAAGGTCCTGCCTGGTGTGGAACTTGTGTGAGACGGCGTGGTAAATCCTCTGCAAGACCAGCTGCCGTTTCTTCAGCTTGAGAGAGAAAGGGGTGTTGTTGTAGACGATGGACGCCAGGTGAAGCTGACTTAGGTGCAAAGAATCAAGCAGGTGCTCCTGCTCATCTGCCGTCACGGAATCTGTGTCAAAGTCGGCCAGCGCTGGGCCGCCGATGTTGATGGCCTGAGGCGGGAAGAGGACCAGCTCCTTGTTGTCAAGGATACGATAGTAGAGGGTGTTGAGATCGTGGGCATAGGTGATGGATTCACAGTCCTCCGTCACCCAGCTACTGTTGAGGTGGTCCAGCCACTTCAGCTTGCACTTGCAGCCTGCTATTTTCTTCTGCCAACTCACTGAGAAAAGGAAGAGCCATGGCACCAGAATGTTAAACATGAAACTAATGCAGTCTACGCCAGGTTCGCTAACCAGTGGTGATATGAAGGACAGCCCCCAAAATACATCTCAATCTAGTATAGATATGGAAGTATGCAATTAGATATTCACATTTAAACTTCAAGGAAGCACCCTCATTTGTTTTGTCTGCATATATGTTGGGAAAACTATATTATTTTATGCTTGGACTTGACACTCTGTGTTTCTTTCAATCAGTCCATGATGAGTACTGTAAACTGTAACATATAATATCTGTGGGTAAAACAGTAAACGTGGCAATGTCTCAGACCCAGTGCAGCACCCAGGTAGTGAGGTACTATCAAACGTTTAAAGTGCATTATTTGCTAATGTTCAATATCAATCATGAATGTTTACTATTAATGTTTGGTAGTAACACAATGACACTGAGTCATTGACAGATTTGCACTGTTAATGTTGTCTCACTGCATAAACATCAGCCTGTCTTTGAAAGATTCAGTTCAAAACTTACTTGCTGCAGTGTATGTACACCTGGCTGATTCTCTAAAATGCCGATTCCTGTAGGAGGTACATAATCTCTTACAGTTCTGGTGATCCTGAAACAAACAAGATGGAAAACCATGACAATGGAAAGCATAAGAGATTAAGACCGTCACTACACTGTCATAGCGATGATCAGAATGGAATGACGACGCAAATCGATCCCCCAAACTCCGCAAACCATGGTCTACAGCACTATCCACTGCACTACGAATGTAATTAACTCAATAACAATCCCTAACGGCAAAAAAGGTAACCTCTAGATCAAGCTAGTATTTAGTTCCCAGAATATTTAGTTAACCGGCTAGTTGTTTCACTAATGGCAAAAAAGGGAACCTTGACTAGATCAAGCTAGTATCGAATTCCCAGGGGCTCCGTTAACCGGATAGTTGTTTCACTAATGGCAAAAAAGAAAACCTCTGGATCAAGCTAGTATTGAGTTCCCGGGGGCTCCGTTAACTGGCTAGTCCTCTCACTAAATAATGGCATTAATGGCAAAATAGGGAACCTCAAGATCAAGCTAGCTAGTACTGAGTTCCTGGGGGCTCCGTCAACCGGCTAGTCGTTTCACTAATGTCCAAGAAGGGAACCTCTAGATCATTCTTAGTATTGATCGAGTTCCCGAGGGCTCTGTTAACCGACTAGTCGTTTCACTAACGCACTGGCTACAACACGCGGCATACAGGAGTCAGAATCTTGTATACACTCCGGCGTTAACTTCCGGTCGCGAAGCGAATTTGCCTTTGACACCACTTTGCGATAGGAACGCAGAGCAGTTGATTATAAGAGTACAAAGAAACGAAAACAATATGATGCTGCACGGCCTTTGCTGTATCGTAGATTACATTTTCGGGGTGAACTGAAAACACTAGCAGTGAACCGCATCAACACTCGGAGCGTCATTCGACGCCATTTTGCGAAGGTACGCTTCACTTTCGATTCATGGTATCAAAGTACGCTGGGGACTTCTTCTTCTTCTTCGTTCATGGGCTTAGACTCCCACGTTCACTCATGTTTTCAGCACGAGTGGATTTTTACGTGTATGACCGTTTTTTTACCCCGCCATTCAGGCAGCCATACGCCGATTTCGGGGGAGGCATGCTGGGTATTTTCGTGTTTCTATAACCCACCGAACTCTGACATGGATTACAGGATCTTTTCCGTGCGCACTTGGTCTTGTGCTTGCGTGTACACACGAAGGGGGTTAAGACACTAGCAGGTCTGTACATAAGTTGACCTGGGAGATCGGAAAAATCTCCACTCTTAACCCACCAGGCGGCAGCGACCGGGATTCGAACTCACGACCTCCCGATTAGGAGGCCGACGTCTTACCACCACGCCACTGCGCCCGTCAACGCTGGGGACAAACACAGACAAAAACAAACACTCACATGAAACTGATGCTTCACGGCAATTTATTGTCGGAGTTTGGGACACACTCGGAGTGTGTATCGACCTAGAAACGGTTGTATACTATGTGAGTGTACATTATTTGCCAACCCTCGACACTCTGAAAAAGAGATAGCGGAAGTCCATACATCAGAGTCTCAGAATTTTTCATTGGCTACTTCCTAACGACTTGTTAGGGGGCACTTCATTGGCTACAGATTTGTAACAGAGCTTTTCATTGTCGGAGTGTATACAGACTCATCAATCCTGTAGACACTCGGAGCGTGTACAGCTTTTGACTTTCACTAATTGCAAAATAGGGAACCTCATGATGCAAAATCAAGCTAGTAGTAGTAGTTAGTACTGAGTTCCCACAGTGACCGGCTAGTCGTTTCACTAATGGCAAACAAAACAAACCTCTAAATCAAGCTAGTATTGAGTTCCCGGGGCTACGTTAACCGACTAGTCGTTTCACTTCCAGCCACCACCATTTTAAAAAACATCAAGAGTAATATTACTAGTAGTAATACTAGTACTATTACTAGTCCTAGTAATGCTGATGGCCTGCCATCAATGCATTCAAGTGCAAAATTAGAACCTGTACGTTTAAGATTGCAGTACTTGTGGGGCTAATGTATAAACGAGATTGCTGTTGTTTCAGTATTAGCACCCTACTACTCCCTTGCTACCGATCGAGGGAGTTAGTTACAGTGTTCAACTTTCACCCACTCAACTGTCGTTTAGGAACTGACAGGCGTACCTGTCAGGGCTCAGGAAACTCAGCAGCCTTTGGGACAAATGCAGAAGATTTGCACATGCGGGAGACTGCAAAGCGTTTTCCACAAAAGACGCACTGCAGTTACAATAAATACACAACACTTGCTGCCCAAAGCTACATTATGATACACAATTTTTACGAGTCGGCTTGTTTGTGGAATGATGAAGTTTTCGCAAGTAGATTTATCTCCCTTGAACATAAGAAAGAGGAGCTACCATTCTTAGACTTAGTTGCGTATTTTGTACACTTTCGACTTTTTTCACCCAAAGATAATATTAATTGACATCAACTTTTTGGGGTACAGCGATTTTAGCTTTCGATATTTATTGTTTATTTCACTTCTCAACAAGCTGATTTCCACTTAGCAGTGGATATTTCATCGGTGTTACATAGTGCAAAGAAGCTGCCTGCGCCGCAGCGGCAGGCCGAAGACTGAGGCGATCGCTTGTCGCTGTGTCCTACATAATTTAGTGTTACCCAGACTGGGCCCTACGCCATGTGTTTGTTTGTGTGTTTGTGTGTTTGTTTGTGTGTTTGTGGCGGTATTTGTGTGTTTGTGTTCGCAAGTAGATCTCAAGAATGAACGGACCGGTCGTCACCAAACTTGGTGAACACGTTCTATACATTCCTGAGACGGTCCTTACAAAAAATGGGACCAGTCAAACACACGGTTAGGGAGTTATTGGTGGATTGATTCTACAAGGACTTATAGAGAATAAACATATTACTGGTCAAAGGGAAATAACCTTCTCAGTTGGTGGCAGTGAGAATGGGTGCAGTGAGAATGGTTATTTCCCTTTGACCAACGGGGGTGTTTTTCCTATCGGAGGAATGTCTTGTTCTTTTAGTGCATACACATTTCAACAATTGCAAACAACTCAAAGTGATCATGGGAGGCTTTTAGGGGAGGGTGAAAAGACAGTGGGAATTTAGAGATGAACAGAGACACAATATGACAAACCGCTGACTGGATTATATTGATCAGAACCTTCTGATACAATTTTTACCTCAAATTTGTACATGTTCTGGAAAGAAGGAATCAGGGTGGCCGTATCTAAATCAAGTTGACGGTAACCCGTCATTCGGACTGTAATTAGCCTATCTATCACCGTACAAGCATTTCCACAATTTGCAGAAAGTTGTCCAACACTGCTGCAGTTAAGGGAATGGGTGATTTATTTATTGTGCACTCAAAATGATAAAAGATCACATTTTAGATGAAGTATATATCCTTTACCAAATCATACATATTCAGTGGGTAGAGTGAGAGACTGCATGAGTCTCGCGGGCCAGTCAGTGCAGTCAGTGTGTGCCGCATGGTGTTCTTTCAAAACTCAGTGTTTTAATAAGCATTCCTTGTTAAGTGACTGCAGACGGATAGGTGTGGGAAAGTTTTGTCGGGCATCTGACTGAATATCCGGTCATTCTGAGCCGCTTTCAGAAACTGACGGGCTGAGACTGACCAAACTTAAAATGAAGGCCATTTGGTTGTCCGTCAGTGCAGGTCAGTGTCACATGTAGCTGCGGACGTGCACGTGTGTGTGTCAGTGTGTGTTTCATTATATTTCATTCCTTGATCATCGTTTTCCCCCATTCCTAATGAAATTGAATCAATTAAAAAATCGGAAGAGGCACAGCGGGCAAAGCTTAGGACACACACACACACACTACACTGACACACACACACACACACACACACACTCAGTGACATACACAGGCTGACACTCAGTGCACACAAACACACACACACACTGCCACGGTGTGTGTATGTGTGTTCGTGTGTTTACGCATGTGCCCAGCGCGAGCGCGCGCGTGCGTGTGAGTGTATATGTTAATGTATCAGAATATATAAAAGAGTCGATCCCGTAAACAACCCACACGCTCAAATCGGACAATACAAAATGTCCTGTTGTTGGATTCGTAGGTTTAGGACCAGTTATTGAATGCCACGTTGTCTTATCTCACAGTTGATGTCTTGCTAAAAACATCCGAGTCAGAATCCTGACTCACATCGTAGCAGTGTACATTACCTCGAGTCTGTTTTAGACAGCCACACTGACGGTCGTATCGCAGCGCTGCGACGATTTGGAGAAACTCAGAGAAACTTGATGTTTTCTTGAACATTATAAGTTGACTATTTTTGTTGTTTTTGTTTGTTTGTTTGTTTGTTTTGTTTTGTTAGTTTTTCTTTCTTTGTAATGTTACTACTTGAACAACAGGGCCGGACCTGGGGGGGGGGGGGGGGGGGGGGGGGGGGGATTCCTGGGGTTCCGGACCCCCCCCCTACCCCCTGGCCATCCAATGTACCTCTCAGAGAAAAAAAAATGTGGACTTTGGACCCCTGCCTTCAGTTGGAAACCCCCCCCCCCCCCCCCCCCCTCAAACGAACTTGGTCCGGCCCTGAACAAGGCTCTCTGTGTGTTAATTCACTGGCTCTTGCTTTAAAGGGAAGTAGTTTTGTCATACGTGCAATCTCTGTCGGCCGGTACAGAGTTGTCTTCCTTCCCTCTCAGCTCTCAGTTCTTCTTCACTGACGTGAATGAGCTTTTCAAGACTAGTGCCAGTCTTATGACATCGACCTCGTAGAGCGGCGCTTAAATGTCCATCCTTCTTGCATACTCTGTGTACACTGGTCACGTCAAATCGGTCAAGGCTTTTACATGTGATAAAAGCATCCTTCCACTTTGACCAATACCAATTAGCAACCAGGGCCGGACCTTGGGTGAGAGGGGGGGGGGGGGGGGATTTCCAAATTGTGGTAGGGGTACATTAGTTGATGGTGCGAAGCACCCAAACCTCCTAGGGGGGTCCCGGGGCATGCCTCCCCCCCCCCTAAAAATGTGTGAAATCTGGATTAAAACATGTGTAATCTGTCGCATTCTAAAAATATTTGTCATGAATGTTTTTATATATATATATTTTTTTTTTAACCCTTGGAGGCGGTACATGGTCAGGCCAGGGGGAGGGGGGGTCCGGGCAACAGGAACCCCCCCCCCCCTCCTTCCTGTATCCGGCCATGGCAACAATCTGATTTTTTGGGGTGCAGAATCGCATTTTGTTGATGTAGAATTAATGTCATGGCTGCCACCTTTGTCAATCTGCGAAATCAATTCAGCAGGATTATTCCTTCTCAGGAAAGGTAGCAGTCTACCAAACAAATAAAGGAATCACAAAGTCAAAATCTTCTACACAAAAGAGAATTTGGAATGCAGAAAGGAATCCTGACTGTATACACAAAGTTAAACAGAATTAGAAAGGCGGATGGACGGTTGGTGTGTTTGTTGGTTTGCTTCATTGTTCATTTGTTTTTTTGTTTTTTTTTTCAAGGTGGTGTGTGTGTGTGTGTGTGTGTGTATGTGTGTGTGTGTGTGTGTGTGTGTATATATATGTGTGTGTGTGTGTGTGTGTGTGTGTGTGTGTGTGTGTGTGTGTGATCGAGACAGGCAGAAGTGGTATGGCCATGCTAGTTTTATCAAACATCAAATCAATTCAAATCAAACCCAATTAACCTTATTATTTCACGAATGAGAAAAAGTACAATGGCGTTGCATAAAACAAGAAACACAACACTAAACTATTATCATTACTATGATTTTGTTACACAATTATAACGTTCTGATCAAGTTGTGTTTGTTGTCTTTTGTGTTCGCCAGTAAACAGCCATGTGCAGACATAAAACAGGCTTCGAGTGTACCGGCTCTGTATCATGTAATACCAATACATCGGTAGTAAGTTACAAGACGTGTGAAGCGATATCAAAATAGTAAGTCTATCACAACACAACCAAGCACACACGCGCATACACACGCACACACACACACACACACACACACACACACACACACAAACACACACCGTGATACACACACACACACACACACACACACACACACACACACACACACACCAGACACAAGTACCCGTCTTTTTCTCACACATATACACACACGCCCTCTCCTCCTCTTCTACGCCTCTTTCATTAGCTACCCCCCCCCCTTCCCCACCTTTTCCAAACCCGAACCCCGTCCCCAACTGACCCAACCCAAGCCAGGATGACACAAAAAGGGGTAGATAAAATTAATTACAAACCAGGTCGAGGTCAAGCACTAGAACAGTGATCAAGTGTACACTTTACTCATTGTCAATTACCTCTCAGACAACAATCACACCTGACATGTCATGGATACTTCTCGTACGTACAATTGCCTTGCACCCACGCAAAGGAAACTGACCAGCCACCGGACGACATGGTCAAAAATAGAAATGACTCAGTTTACTGTCTGCCTTTTGCTTGAATGCATAGTGAATGGTATAACCCGCTTATTAAGAGCCTTCGCCCTTCCACGTGTTAAGGCCTCGTGGTCTAATTTGGGGACACATTTTTTTTGTTCATAACGTGACGTCTTGATACTTACCGCCATTATAACAACTGCTTCAATCATCTAAAGAGCTTATTTTTTAAAGTGTTTAGAGGAATTTAAAGTTGGATACCACTGTATGGGAAATGCCTTGTTGATGTGTGGATCAAGTATTCTGGGATTCAGTGCCACATATAGGCATGTCAGTATTGCACTATGAGAAAATACAGACGCGCCGATTGCCACATATAGACATGTAGATCATACATAGATACGAAATGATAATAATAATATTAATGAGGATATTTATATGACGTGTTTACTAGTCTTGGACTTTGGAACTTATTTCTGTCGGCCTCAACTGCTATTATGAATCTGCTCACAAATGATGAATGTGGACGAAGTACGGTGTTTCTTCCAACGAAAGAGCGTATTTGTTAACCCGTGATTTGTAAAAATGTTAAAACATTTTACAAATCACGTCGAACCAAAAACCGCGATTTGTAAAAATGTAAAAATGTAAAAATATCGCATTCCACAAAGTAATGCATGCCTTTTATTATTATTAATTTTTCTTGTTTAGAGCCTCTACCACGGGGGATAACAGGTCAAATGCCGAACAGAAGCCGAATGCCGCTCATGACACGTGTGAAGGCAAGTTTTGTCTGTTTTCTAGGTATTGTTTGATTTATGTCGGGATTTAAGGTAAGCTACTGATTCAGCGATGACTAAATGTGTTTCTCGATGCATAAAAAGTCAGGGAGCGATTGATATTTGCCCGTAAATATCCTTCAAAGCTGAAAATGTCCGCGATCGAGCACCGGAAATGGCTGCTCGATGGGTTTTGCAAGTAGAAATGTGCTTTATTTCACCAAATCAGCTCGTATTTGGTATGGGTACGGGATTCTAGAGGACGAAGGAGTCATAAGAGGTGCAAAGAAGTGCTATTTGGGAGTAGAATAAATCTTCCGAGACAGTAGACAAGAGAAGGTCATATTTGAGAGAGGAGCGCGTAGGCCGATTGTCTTTCCGACAAGCGAATGATACAGCAGATTAATCATTCGTTTTGACCAGAAACCTAGTCTCTAGTTTTTATGAATGAGTTTTTTAATTAAAACAATCACGAGAACTCTCTCGCTTAGCCTAATGGCTGTTCGATGGGTTTCGCAAGTAGAAATGTGCTTTATTTCACCAAATCAGCTCGTATTTGACATCGGTTTGGTATATATATATATATTTTTTTTTCTAATCCTACCGCGAACTGGATAGCAGACGCGGCACGACTGTTGCACCACACTTTGAAGTAATCCCACACTTTGAAGTAAATTACTTCAAAGTGTGGGGATGTGCCCCACACTTTGAAGTAAACCCATTTTTTACTTCAAAGTGTGGGGGGATCTTCCCACACGTTGAAGTAAACTCAGTTTTTACTTCAAAGTGTGGGGGGATCTTCCCACACTTTGAAGTAACTTACTTCAAAGCGTGGGACTTTTGCATTGCCTGTTTGAGCCTGATGATTTTGTCAAAAAAATGGCAGTCTTTTGGATGAGTGAACAGAAAAAGTGAGCGAGCCAAGAAACATAGTGATGTTTGTTATCAGGCTTTAAAGGCATATGTACGCGCTCCCGTGTTTACAAAGTGTAGTTTGCCCATAATCGATGTCAAACGCACCATAAGACCATGTAATGACGATATGTCGCCATGCGCGGACCATATTCATGCATTACAGCTTGTTCTAGCCTCTGAAAAAGTGAGGATGTCAACAAAGACGCGGAGTTATTTCCCTTGCGTCAACGCTACCTCTGTTGGCAAATCTATAAATAGGACGATCTAGATCAAAATAAAAATTCAAATATCTCAACATTTAAGGGGTCCTAGACCACAATATCTTGCAGGGAACTTAATTTAGCATGTCTCCAGCTGTGGGTAAAGCAATTAGCGTGTATAGTCATCGAGTACATATGGCTTTAAGCAATGTCCCATTGTTGAGTGTGACGAAAACTCGTGGTGACGATTTTAAAACATGTTGGGTCACGCATGGTCCAATCTTACATGGTCCAACCTTACATGGTCCAACATTACATGGTCCAACCTTACATGGTCCAATCTTACATGGTCCATATATATTATTGGACCATGTAAGATTGGACCATGTAAGATTGGACCATGTAAGATTGGACCATGTAAGGTTGGACCATGTAAGGTTGCACCATGTAAGGTTGGACCATGTAAGGTTGGACCATGTAATATTGGACCATGTAAGATTGGACCATGTAAGGTTGGACCATGTAAGATTGGACCATGTAAGGTTGGACATGGTAAGGTTAGACCATGTAAGGTTGGACCATGTAAGGTTGTCCATGTAAGGTTGGACCATGCAAGGTTGGACCATGCAAGGTTGGACCATGTAAGATTGGACCATGTAAGGTTGGACCATGTAAGATTGGACCATGTAAGATTGGACCATGCAAGGTTGGACCATGCAAGGTTGGACCATGTAAGATTGGACCATGTAAGGTTGGACCATGTAAGATTGGACCATGTAAGATTGGACCATGCACGATTGGACCATGTAAGGTTGGACCATGTAAGATTGGACCATGTAAGGTTGGACCATGTAAGGTTGGACCATGTAAGGTTGGACCATGTAAGGTTGGACCATGCGTGACCCAACATGTTTTAAAATCGTCACCACGAGTTTTCGTCATACTCAACAATGGGACATTGCTTAAAGGCATATGTACGCGCTCCCGTGTTTACAAAGTGTAGTTTGCCCATAATCGATGTCAAACGCACCATAAGACCATATAATGACGATATGTCACCATGCGCGGACCATAATACATGCATTACAGCTTGTTCTAGCCTCTGAAAAAGTGAGGATGTCAACAAAGCCGCGGTGTTAGCTCCCTTGCATCAACGTTACATGTGTTGCCAAATCTATAAATAGGACGATCCAGATCAAAATGAAAATTAACATATCTCAACATTGAAGGGGTCCTAGACCACAATATTTTGCAGGGAACTTAATTTAGCATGTCTCCAGCTGTTGGTAAAGCAATTAGCGTGTATAGTCATCGAGTACATATGCCTTTAAAGCCTGATAACAAACATCCCTATGTTTCTTGGCTCGCTCACTTTTTCTGTTCACTCATCCAAAAGACTTTGCCATTTTTTTTGACAAAATCATCAGGCTCAAACAGGCGATGCAAAAGTCCCACGCTTTGAAGTAAGTTACTTCAAAGTGTGGGAAGATCCCCCCACACTTTGAAGTAAAAACTGAGTTTACTTCAAAGTGTGGGAAGATCCCCCCACACTTTGAAGTAAAAAATGGGTTTACTTCAAAGTGTGGGGCACATCCCCACACTTTGAAGTAATTTACTTCAAAGTGTGGGATTACTTCAATCAATCAATCAATGAGGCTTATATCGCGCATATTCCGTGGGTACAGTTCTAGGCGCTCTGCAGTGATGCCGTGTGAGATGAAATTGTATACGGCCAGTAATTGCAGCCATTTCGGCGCATATTTACCTTTCACGGCCTATTATTCCAAGTCACACGGGTATAGGTAGACAATTATTAACTGTGCCTAAGCAATTTTTGCCAGGAAAGACCCTTTTGTCAATCGTGGGATCTTTAACGTGCACACCCAATGTAGTGTACACGGGGGGGGGGGGGGGGGGGGGGGGGGAGTTCGGACACCGAAGAGAGTCTGCACACAAATTTGACTCTGAAATAAATTTCCGCCGAACCTGGGATCGAACTCACGCTGACAGCGGCCAACTGAATACAAATCCAGCGCGCTACCAACTGAGCTATATCCCCTTCAAAGTGTGGTGCAACAGTCGTGCCGCGTCTGCTATCCAGTTCGCGGTAGGATTAGAAAATATATATATATATACCAAACCGATGTCAAATACGAGCTGATTTGGTGAAATAAAGCACATTTCTACTTGCGAAACCCATCGAACAGCCATTAGGCTAAGCGAGAGAGTTCTCGTGATTGTTTTAATTAAAAAACTCATTCATAAAAACTAGAGACTAGGTTTCTGGTCAAAACGAATGATTAATCTGCTGTATCATTCGCTTGTCGGAAAGACAATCGGCCTACGCGCTCCTCTCTCAAATATGACCTTCTCTTGTCTACTGTCTCGGAAGATTTATTCTACTCCCAAATAGCACTTCTTTGCACCTCTTATGACTCCTTCGTCCTCTAGAATCCCGTACCCACACCAAATACGAGCTGATTTGGTGAAATAAAGCACATTTCTACTTGCAAAACCCATCGAACAGCCATTTCCGGTGCTCGATCGCGGACATTTTCAGCTTTGAAGGATATTTACGGGCAAATATCAATCGCTCCCTGACTTTTTATGCATCGAGAAACAAATTTAGTCATCGCTGAATCAGTAGCTTACCTTAAATCCCGACATAAATCAAACAATACCTAGAAAACAGACAAAACTTGCCTTCACACGTGTCATGAGCGGCATTCGGCTTCTGTTCGGCATTTGACCGGTTATCCCCCGTGTCTACGCTGAGTACTGGGGGTGGTTTTAGATCCACATCCCATTTTGGTGCAATCCCATTTTGCCGCCGTCCCATTTTTTGCCCCATCCCATTTTCGCGACATTTCACAAGCCAAGCGTCATTTTACTAACATGTCATAACAATAGCGCGACATCCCATTTTGACACCATATCCCATTTGGCCGCCATGCCGTTTCACCGCCATTCTATTTTGCCCCCATCCCATTGTCGCAACATTTCACAAGCCAAGCGTCATTTTACTACCGTGTCATAACAATAGCGCGACATCCCATTTTGACACCATCCCATTGGCCGCCATCCCATTTTTACATTTAGTCAAGTTTTGATTAAAGGTTTTAACATAGAGGGGGAATCGTGGTGTGTGTGTGTGTGTCAGTGTGTGTGTGTGTGTGTGTGTATGTGCGTGTGTGTGTGTGTGTGTGTGTGTGTCAGTGTGTGTGTATGTGTATGTGTGTGTGTGTGTGTGTCTGTCTGTGCGTGTGTGTGTGTGTGTAGAGCAATTCAGACCAAACTACTGAACCGATCTTTATGAAATTTTACATGAGAGTCCTGGGAGTGATATCCCCGGATGTTTTTTTCTTTTTTTCGACAAATACCTTTGATGACGTCATATCCGGATTTTTGTAAAAGTTGAGGCGGCACTGTCACACCCTCATTTTTCAATCAAATTGATTGAAATTTTGGCCAAGCAATCTTCGACAAAGGCCGGACTTCGGTATTGCATTTCAGCTTGGTGGCTTAAAATTTAATTAATGCAATGACTTTGGTCATTAAAAATCTGAAAATTGTAAAAAAAATATTTTTTTTATAAAACGATCCAAATTTACGTTCCTCTTATTCTTCATCATTTTCTGATTCCAAAAACATATAAATATGTTATATTTGGATTAAAAACAAGCTCTGAAAATTAAAAATATAAAAATTATGATCAAAATTAAAATTTTGAAATCAATTTAAAAACACTTTTATCTTATTCCTTGTCGGTTCCTGATTCCAAAAACATATACATGTAGATATGATATGTTTGGATTAAAAACACGCCCAGAAAGTTAAAACGAAGAGAGGTACAGAAAAGCGTGCTATCCTTCTCAGCGCAACTACTACCCCGCTCTTCTTGTCAATGTCACTGCCTTTGCCACGAGCGGTGGACTGACGATGCTACGAGTATACGGTCTTGCTGAAAAATTGCATTGCGTTCAGTTTCATTCTGTGAGTTCGACAGCTTGACTAAATGTTGTATTTTCGCCTTACGCGACTTGTTGATTTATTCTTCTTGCCAAGCCTCACTATACTACTATACTATACTATACTACTATATTCAACTAGGAAGACATTCCGTTTACGCGAAATCCCATTTTTGCCACAATCCAAAATGTCGCGAAATAGGGATGGCGGCGAAATGGGATGACGGCAAAACGGCATGGCGACAAAATGAAATGTGGCGCTAGTGGTATGACACGGTGGTAAAATGACACTTGGCCTGTGAAATGTCGCGAAAATGGGATGGGGGCTAAATGGGCTAACGGCGAAACGGGATTGCGCCAAAATGGGATGTGGAGCTAATGGTACATGATATGGTGGTAAAATGACACTTGGCCTGTGAAATGTCGCGAAATGGGATGGGGTGAAATGGGATAACGGCGAAACGGGACTAATAGATCCCTTGACTTTGGGGTAGTGCGACTGTCACTGCTTACTTACGTGGACTGGGTGGCCGAGTGGTAACGCACTTGCGCTCGGAAGCGAGAGGTTGCGTGTTCAGGCCTGGGTCAGGCCGCAATTTTCTCCCCCCTTTCCTAACCTAGGTGGTGGGTTCAAGTGCTAGTCTTTCGGATGAGACGAAAAACCGAGGTCCCTTCGTGTACACTACATTGGGGAGTGCACGTTAAAGATCCCACGATTGACAAAAGGGTCTTTCCTGGCAAAATTGTATAGGCATAGATAAAAATGTCCATCAAATACCCGTGTGACTTGGAATAAAGTGTAAAAAATTCCATCTCACACGGCATTAAGTCTCAGGGCTTGGAAACATGAATACACGCATGCAGGAAAAAAAAAATGGGTAGCGCCGTATACTGTATGGCAGCTCGCTTTCCCCAGGGAGAAAGCAGCCCGAATTTCTGTGAGGTTACCCTCATGGACTATATAAAATCTTATCCTTATCCTTATCCTTATCCACTGGGAGGAAGCGACCGGAATTTCCCAACAATGGGACATCCTAGTAATGAAAAAAAAAAATGAAAAAAAATTCTTAAAATTAACAGAGTCGCG
>NC_090245.1:82071604-82141604 GCF_037325665.1 Littorina saxatilis
AAGGGTCGCATTTTTCAAGTCCAAGATTGGCGCATGCGCTTTGACAGCATTGAGAGGGATTGTCACGTTCAGCAGAGTTTTCAGTTCGTGACACTGGGTTAAGTCACGTTCTCCTCAGAGCTCTTCAATCTATAGCTGCTCATTAGCAAACGCCAGTCAGTAAGTGATGCACACAGAGAGTAAGTGTAAATTTGTTGGCATTGCTGCGCCGGGAGCTTGACAGGCTGTTGTGTGTTAGCGACTGAGTGACTGAACTCGGGGAATTCCCCGACACTCCTGTGCTAAACTTTATGTCTCTTTACCTCTCTCGTCTCGGGTCTCCCCCGCCCACCGACTTTTGACCTACAACGGTAGGTAAGGCATGACTCGAGTAGCACAGTACTCTACTTGTACCTGGAAAGAGAGTAAGACAGAAGGGGGAGGAGAGAAGGAGAGGGAAGAAGGGAAGAGAGAGCGAGAGAGCGAGCGAGAGAGAGAGAGAGAGAGAGAGATAGAGACAGACAGACAGACAGACAAACAGTCAGGCAGACAGAGACAGGCGCGCGGACTGACAGACAATGTTAAAGCTCTGTTTTGCGAGAGAGAGAGAGAGAGAGAGAGAGAGAGAGAGAGAGAGAGAGAGAGAGAGAGAGAGAGAGAGAGAGAGAGAGAGAGAGAGAGAGAGAGGGAGAGTAGGAGAGAGTGAGACTGAGAGACAGAGAGAGAGAGAGACAGAGACAGAGAGGTTGACAATGATAACAATTGTGTTTTCAAGAGGGGGACATAGAATCAGATATTAGATAAGATAGGATAAGATCATTCTTTGTTTCATAGTGTAGTTGTATAAGCAAAAATAGTTGCTTATTGTTCAAATCAGCCCTCTCGGGCCCTCAAGAGGGATTACTGTATCCAAGAGAGAGAGAGACAGAGAGAGAGAGAGAGAGAGAGAGAGAGAGAGGGAGAGAGAGAGAAAGAGAGAGAGAGAGAGAGAGAAAGAGAGAGAGAGAGAGAGAGAGAAAGAGAGAGAGAGAGAGAGATAGAGCGAAAGCTAGAGATGCTAAGAAGAAGAAGAGGAAGAAAAAAATGAAAGAGGTGCACGAGTGAGACATTTTAAAACTTTGTGCACTTTGCTTTTATGATAGTTGAGATAATCCTTCAAAAGTGACGTTTGCAAAATGAAATATGCGCCGCGGACTGATGTTCTTGTCACAATGGTAACCGCCAGCGACAAGCTCATTCTCATGTCATGCGCCAGAGTTATGGAAAAACCGGCAGCAGGTGTCATGAGCTATTATTATTATCAGCCATGATTTCCACCCGGATGTTCATTCTGCGCAAGCGTGAAACAGTCGACATTAGCACATGAAGTGCTGTACATTAGGCAATCCAGTCTTTGTACCCTCCAAAATACGCTTTCAGGAAAAAAATTATATTTTAAGAAAACTTTAGAATGCAAATATTATTCGATCTTCCTGAAAACCTTAAAAGCAGGCTTTCGCCGCCACAGATTACAGCCCCTCAAATCGGCGCACCAAGTCAGTTCAACTGATTTACTGATACATTTCGAGTCATCCTAAACGCAGGATTCTTAGTTTTAGCAAGAAGAACATTATATCGGTTGTCAGAATATAAAAATACTCGCAAGTAACTTAGGTTGGTATAATATGGACAACAAAACAGAGGAGGCCCTGACTGATACAAGGATGGACGTAACACCAATGGTAAAACCCTCACCGCCAAGTGACCACGGCGCTGCGCCAATTACAAGACTTGCTCAAAGCTTTCGTAAGCTTGCATAGCCCACTGGAATGACTTTGTATTGCAATAGATCGATAGCACTGGTCATTTTCTATACCCTAAACTGAGCCCACATTTAAGGCTCATAAGTAGGCCTATCTCTCAATTATCCATTCTTCAAACAATCCCTGCCAATGCGCCACTACAATCAGTCCAACTCCAGCCATATTCATCCGGTTCTCCAGCCGCGTTGGGTCGGTGACGGCAGCAAAAAAGCCAGCGCTTCATTCATTGTGTGTGGCTTTGCGCAGCCAGACTTCTTACCTAACCACTGGCTCTCGCTTCTAAACCGTTCCGCGTTACAGCTAGCGGACCTTTACTTTCACACTTCATACCAAGCGCCAATGTATAGTGGTTGAGTGGAAGTGAACAGAAAATGACTTCATCCGATTGGTGGGAGCAGTGAGACTGAACTGAACTGAACATAGCTTTAGCCAATTGGTGGTAGCAGTGGAACTGAACTGAACTAAAAAAAATATTAAAAAAAAGCTTTAGCCAATCGGCGGTAGCGTTGAAACTGAACCGAAATCTGCTTTAACCGATTCAGTGGTGGTAGCAGTGGAACTGAACTGAAAACGGTTTCAGCCGATTGGTGGTGGCATATGAACTGAACTGAAAACGGTTTCAGCCGATGAAGGAACTGAACTGAAAACGGCTTCAGCCAACAAGTGATAGCTGCCCGGAACTGAACTGAAATCTGCTTCAGTTATTGTAACCAAACGAAAAACTGACACAGCCGCTTGGTGGAAGCGGCGGAACAGAACACGGAACCATCATTTTCAAGCGATTAGTGGCGGGTAGCAGTGGAACTAAACTGAAAACGGCTTCAGCCAATTGGTGGTTGGGGTGGAAGTGAGCTGAAAAGTATCTGTCGCGTGTGCTCGAGGCGGCCCGTCGCGACAGCCACTTTTAACCTGCGACGTTCGCGAGGCAGCGTCACTTGCACCAGGGTTCCGGTCGCCTGCGAACGTGGACAAGTACGGGGATTCTTTTGAGTGCACGAAACACTTGAAGAGTAAGTGCTGTTAGTGGACATAGACCCGGCGAGTGTAGGTTGTTGGAAACGTGGCAATTAAAAGATCGGAGTGTTTACTTGTGAACTCTACTTATCCATAAGCCGATCCCCTCCTCCGTCTCTCTCTCTCTCTCTCCGTCTCTCTCTCCGTCTCTCTCTCTCTCTCTCTCTCTCTCTCTCTCTCTCTCAGTGTCTCACTCTCTTCTTCTCTATTTCTATTTCTCTGGATTTTTGTGTGTGGTTAAGGGAGCTGAATAATACTTCGCACTCGGTTGACTGGCGTGTCTTGGGGTGTCCCTGCTTCAAGCGTTTTGTGGATCATTTGTGAAATGGTATCCGTGTTCAGAGGGCTCTCGACAGGGATTCAAACCTGCTTTTAAGTGTTCCTAATCGGCGTGTAGATTGTCGGGGCATGTTCATTGACACAGGTAGTTTGCTCCTGGCAATACAGCGGATTCTTTTCTCTTTCTTGTGTGTACTTGAAAAACGTCGTGGGGTGCACTCATTGCATGGTAAAACTGCACATTGGGGACTTGGAATGTTATTCGCTGAATGTAAATGTTGAAAATAAAAAGAGAGACGGAAAGAAATACAAGAAAAGCAGAAGAGCCAGGAGACTAAAACAATCATTTGATTTGATGTTAGTGAAATATTTTGTTTGAATAGATTTATATTGAAATAGCCAGTGGGTAAAACGAAAAAGAATGCATCGGAGCTATAATGTCCGTTCCCTTATCTCCTCCGGTTTTCCTGCAGTTAAATTCTGATTACAAAAAAATTCTTGGTAATTTCTAATACATAAACTTTAAACGGTAAGGAGATCAAAAAAACATTCATATTTAACGGCCACACTACAGATTATTGTCGACTTAAGTTGTGAAATAACTTGGAAAACGTCCAGTGAAGTCAATACAGGTTCGCTAAAAGGAAGGATTAGAAAAGCTTGTATGAAGAGTCTTTTGAAATTATTTTTAACACCCACCTGCATACTTAAAACGTTAGCGCTAGACCGCTAAGCACACGAATATACGTTGTACTGCAAGGGAGAAAGAACAAAAATCTTTGACAGAGCGTGGGACGGTATAAACATTCCCAAAATAGGGAACATGCTTTTTCGGGTATGCGCCGCTTTCATTGTGTTGATTCAATAACACGGGGAACAAAACATACCGCTTCACAGGTGTGAATGTTTATGTTTTGACTTACTCACAGGTGGACCTTCGTGGAAGTATTCAAGGAATGATATCTTCGTTTACGGCGTGGTTCGCATTTTTGTGCAACTGAACATTTAATGTAAAAAAATCATTTCGATTTTCAACAGTAACTTCGAACGCTATTTCTGCTACCAGTCACTAAAATTTAGTTTCGTTTTCCCTGCGTTCGAGCATTCCTGATCTTTTTTCGTTGATTCTCTTGTATTACCACGGCAGAGTGCGCGTATTTTGACGTCTGACTGTTCAGCGGACTGTTCATTATTCTTCATGTCTGTGTCTATGTAATAGCGTACGAGGAGCGGTCAACAGCAAGACTTAGTTTTTCTTTTGAGTGGGAGCATACACTCCAAATTCATTGGCCCCAGGTTGTTGACAATAAGCGTGGCTAATTTTGTGTGTACGTGTGCCTGCAAAAACGTCAGAGAAACTGACTGTGTCATTTCAAACTGACTGCGGAGAAGAGAAGCTTTGGACGTGAGAAATCGAACCTGTGTCGGTTTATTCATCGGTGAACACTGCGTACAACGATGGTTTCTCTGGCACTGAGAGGAGCTCTGGTCATCTTCGTGATTCTTGCTCAGGTAAGAGATGTTTGTTTCACTATATGTGTGTGTGTGTGTGTGTGTGTGTGTGTGTGTGTGTGTGTGTGTGTGTGTGTGTGTGTGTGTGTGTGTGTGTGTGTGTGTGTGTGTGTGTGTGTGCTATTCATTTTAACATTTAGTATAGATCTCTTTCTGTCTATATGTCTGTCTGCCAGCCTGCTTGTCTCTCCCTCTGTCTTTGTCTCTCCCAACCATTGTCTGATCTGTCTGTCAGTCTGTCTGTCTGTTTGTCTGTCTGTCTGTCTGTCTGTCTGCCTGCCTGCCTGTCTGTCTGTCTGTCTCTGTCTCTGTCTCTCTCTCTCTGTCTCTCTCTCTCTCTCTCTCACTCTCTCTCTCTCTCTCTCTCTCTCTCTCTCTCTCTCTCTCTCTCTTGTCACTCTTGTCCTGTCCGTTACAGCCCATTGAGTTTTGGTTCTTCTTGGTCACACACACTCACCCCCCCCCCCCCCCCACACACACACTTTCCGACCATGCCTTTTCGCGAGCAACAATGCACCAATACCACAGGGCTCCGATTTCCAAATCCCCCGAGTCACGTTAACTCTAAACTCTTCAAAACAAATCTGCTCGCCTTTGTCATCTGCATTCTCACATCACAAGATGGTAATCAAATAGTCAACAAGCACATCGCTTCACTGCTCAGCTTCGTGTCTACTGCACACACACACAAAAAGAGAATGCTTCATGTTCTACATGCTAAATATTTCGACTAAATATGGGTTGTATAATAATTCGAGTTCTACGCCCTCACGGCTTTTGATGAGATACACAAGTGTATGCGTGTTCAGGTGGTATCAGCCGTCTGCACTTCTGGCAGAATGACCGAGGTCTTTTACGTGCCACTGAGGTGACACGGGGGTGTGACATAGCTACCGTCTCTGGGTCTGCCACAGAGATCTGCACATAAAGTTGACCCGTGTCCGTCCCGGACTACACCAGCGGGTATCCATCCCTATCGCCCCATTCCTCTTTCGCCCAAAGCCATATCGCCCCGAAGTCACTATGCCCCGTTTCGACCCGAATTCGCCCCACTTCGCCCAATTTTTCTGCAGACATTTCGCCCCATGATCGCCCCATTTTCGCCCCATATTTGCTCGAACTTTATCATGACTTTTTTTAACGCAGTCAAGACTCGCATTCGATCAAATACTCAGAAAAAGGGGTTATCCTACATACGCGAATAAGACCACCCATGTCATAACTAAACCATACACTCACCCGTTGTTATATCATGTAAATGAGGTCGTGTCAAACTATAATCTGGCAGGGACCTAACTTTCCACTGGTCACGATGACAAAGTCACCAAGACAAACGTCATTCTAAAAAAAACTTCTGTATTTATTGTTTCCACTAGGAGAATTTTGAGAACTTACATCTCGTTATACTTTCTAGAGTGACGTCTTTTTGCTTTGACGTCAAAGATTTCACGAGGCTTGAAAGAGATCGAGGTTCCACGACTTCAATTTGGGTGCTTAGACTGCGGCACGTTTGTAGCAAAAGACACACAAGTACAGTATACTTCATGGATGTGTCTTATCAGATTTACACAAGTTGTTTTTTCAAATATCGAAAAGCTCACTTTCGCTCGCATTTCAATATTACAAAAGCAACACAAACTCGTGTAAATCTGATATGACACGTGCAGCAAGCCATTTCGTTTTCTCTATATATCTCTCTTTGTCACCATCGCGCCGCATTGACCTAATCCCGCTTAATTAATGAAGCGAAACTGATCAACGGTTGCTTAATCCCGACGTCAAAGTGGACCCGTGCACGATGGATTTAGTGCGAGTGTTGAAGCGAGGGGTATAGCTTCAAAGGCAAGCACTGGCTTTACCGCTCGGCTTTCAAGTGTATGGCTGACGATCTTCTGACGATCGATGCCGTCTGCGATAGAAATCAGGGGTTTTAGGGCAGGTGAAGCGAACGGGCAATTAAAAGCAAGGATCGATATCGGTCGATTCGACTGTAATTGATACTGATTTTGTTCTTGCTTCTTAAAAGGCCCTAAGACATTAATATAGCGTGTGAAGTGAATGGATCGGTAATTAATACCCAGGACTGACTTTGGTGATATTGGTTTTGGTAGGGTGTAATTTTTACTGATTTTTTTATTTTCTTCATAATCATTTAAGCCAAAGGTGTGACTTTGGTGAAATTGGTTGTGGTAGGATGTAATTTTTACGGATCTTTTTATTTCTTCATATTAAGCCAACGAAGTACATGGATTAAAGTAGTGAACAAGCGCTGTATGAGTTCCACGCAAAACCTATATAAATACATTGTACTTTCAATCAAACTTTCTTACTTGGAAAAGTAGTTGTAGTAAAGAACACCGCGGCTTTTCAAACATCTTTTATGAGGGTAAACTTCACATCGACCCATGTTTCACACACTTTGAATAAGAGGAGGGCGGGATGAGTGAGAGAAACGGGGGGGGGGGGGGGGGAGGGGATGGAGAGAGAGAGGGCGAGATGAGTGAGAGATAGAGAGGGGGGAGAGGGAGATAGAGAGAGAGATAGAAGGAGAGAGAGAGAGAGAGAGAGGGAGAGAGAGAGAGAGAGAGAGAGAGAGAGAGAGAGAGAGAGAGAGAGAGAGAGAGAGAGAGAGAGAGAGAGAGAGAGAGAGAGAGAGAGAGAGAGAGAGAGATGGTACGTACATATGCTCATTTTGTAAAGTACTTCACACACACAACAAATGAATACATTATATAGAATCTGGCAGCTTGTAAACTTTAAAAACTGAAATATTGACCTTCTTAACATTGAATTGCATTGGACTTTGTGCTTCCGTTTCACAGGAGCATCGACATTTTCTATGGCCCGGATATACCAGACGTCATGTACATAAACTTGGTGTGCATAATCATTGCTTTTGTGGTCCAATGTCACGAGAAAAAAAAATCCACAAATGAAACTGTTGTATGTACTGCACAAGCACAGTTGTGCTCAGGAATGTCGTTTGGCGTCGACAGTCGTCAAAACGCCGAAACGGATTTCTAATCGCCGAAAATGTTGCCGTCATTTCGTCAAAGCTGTCTAGCTTTTTTACAGTGGGGGTGACACCAAGGACAGCCTTAAAGCCAAACAAAAATACATGTTGGTTAAGGGTAACTCGACCGACCTATTTTTTCCCGCCGACCCTAACACTTTTTTTTCATTTCTCAAAAACAAACACAAAAAACAACAACCTCTGGCACATTTTGCGAACCATACCGAGACTAAACAAAAATAAATTTAAGTAAAGCCGACCTACCGACCCTATTTTGAAGGGTCATGTTACCCTAAACCAACATATATTTTTGTTTGGCCTAAGTTACTCTACAGACATTTCGATTTGGGGAACATTTTCGGCAATTTCCGTAAATTTGCTTGGAGAAACACGTAAATAAAGGACATTGTCGCCAGTGTCCCAACCAATATCAAGGATACTGTTCCAGTAAAGCATAAACAGTTCAGGTTTTCCTATCCTCTTTTGGAAATCCTACTTTTCCATCTGATTTTGTGCTACAGCTGAGCGGCCAAAATAATAATAACCTTGCACGATTGAAGTGACCGCTTTGGCACAGGCTGCAGGTTGGTTAGGGTCCGGTTGGCCGTATCTCGTTTGACCGTTTGATTGATGTAGCCGCCGCCCAGTTAACCATGACAGTTACCGAAGCGTTGTAGCGGTTGACCGTAGGTTTTGTCTCGTTGATTTTTACAATTGGGAGGCATATTACAATGATGAGGTTGTCATCGTGCAAGCGCAGATTGTCATCCTATTATCGTGGCGCATAATCAGTTGATCGATTGATCCATCCATCAATCCTTTTCTTCCTTCCATCCATCCATCCATCCATCCATCCATCCATCCATCATTCCATCCATTCACCCAATTACCGGGCCATCCATTGAATAATCTTTGTGTCTGACCATCTTTCTGTTACTGCTTACGCCCGTGCATCGGTCCATCCATCTGGCAATCCACCCGAAGACAGCTTTCGTCTGTCCAACTTTTTGTCCGTAATTCTGTCTGTCCGAGCCAGGCTCCGTCTGCTGATTCGTGTGTCAACCCGTCTTGTCCAGCCAGCCATTAACCTCCACACATTCACCCTTTCTGTGCAGCATGGGATTTTTTGTTTGTTTGAAGAATTGATTTTGTGACTGACACTTGAGTCGATCACCGAAATTGATTCATGAAAAAATCCAAACGCTTCATTGAAAGCAGCAAGGTATAGTTGATTCCGGGTATGTGTGTCCAAGGTATATGGTCTTAACCAATGTACATCTTATTATTACCAGCTATTGTGTTTTCAGCGTAGCAATAGGGTCCGATATTTAGACGAGACAAGTATAATGCCGACGAGTCGAAGACGAGTCGCATTATACTTGTTCGAGTCTAAATATCGGACCCTATTGCTACGCTGAAAACACAATAGTGATTATATAGCTGTTATGACCTTGATTTGTTGTTCCAAACTTACAAAATGACAGTTTTTACGTCGATGCGTTGATCTCAGGTTTTGATAGCAGACAAACTTCTTACGCGCATCATGTTCGCGCAGACATGCACACCGCTACACGCTTTCTGACTTTGGAAGAAAAACTGACTCCAAGTGCATTCGACTTCACAACACAGTTGTTGAAACAGCTTTTTAAGTTGTCAGTGTATGCTGTTGTCGATAGAAACATCGCCGTGGTACTGATGGGTAAAGCGGAATCATGCGTCGGCCATTTTTCTCAATATGCTTTTGGATATTGAGTAAAATGGCCGACTTCCGCCGCATTATGCTTTGATGATCGGAAGAGACCATCCAATCACAGCCCCCGAATTCCCCCACGTGTTCATCAGAATAGCTATATACCGCCGGCACGGTTGGCCTAGTGGTAAGGCGTCCGCCCCGTGATCGGGAGGTCGTGGGTTCGAACCCCGGCCGGGTCATGCCTAAGACTTTAAAATTGGCTGCTCCGCCTGGTGTCTGGCATTATGGGGTTAGTGCTAGGACTGGTTGGTCCGGTGTCAGAATAATGTGACTGGGTGAGACATGAAGCCTGTGCTGCGACTTCTGTCTTGTGTGGGTGGCGCACGTTATATGTCAAAGCAGCACCGCCCTGATATGGCCCTTCGTGGTCGGCTGGGCGTTAAGCAAACAAGCAAATAAACAAACAAACAAAATCTTATTATGTACGCACACAACATGCATGTGGTGCCTGTCACTACCTGTGCATACTTAGTACACAGATTACAATAACAAATGGGAACTGACTCCATCTTCTAAGGTGCTGCCAAAAGAGACTCAGGGCTATATTTTCTCTGGCCGCGTAATACCCAAGAGGCTTATTTTTCCTAGTCGAATTACCTGGTAGTTCAGTATCTGTACGTTTGTTTGTCAACTTTTTTTCCTGCTTGGTCCTATCCTGGCATCCGTTCCTGGTAAAATGTACTTTCGTGATTTTACATACACGAACATATATAAGTCAAAGGCTTTAGAACGACAAGTATAGCTACAGCCTAGTCGTATAAAGTGAAATATTATGCATTCAGGTGTATTCAAAACTGACAATTCGCATCGGATATGTAAAATGTCAATGAATGACAGTAGTGCTTCCGTGTTCACTATTCTCAATGTCAAGTTATGGACGTGTTACCTTATCCTCTGCGTATCACGTCGTCTTAACCGAACAAAAACAAGAGAACTATCAAAAGGTTTCACAGCGTCATTTTCGTCGCCCTATTGGAGATTCGTCAGCGCAAAGGAAAGCAAAAGGAAGAGAAAGCCGGGAACTGAAAAGAAAGAGAAAAGGAAGAGAAAAGGAACAATCTGAGTGAGCCATTGGGTCCTAAAACGGAGCTGAATGGTCTTACATAGGCACTAAAAGTGTCCTCAAAGCTTTTAGTGAATACGAACATCGCATAAACAGTTTAAACAATAAAACCAATAACACACACTTTATTGCTCGTTAAAATGAGTACAGTAAATGGACAACTGCCTTGTTGCATCCAAACCTGTCTGTCAGCATACACAGTTCAGGTTTTCCTATCCTCTTTGCAAATCTACTTTTCCATCCGATTTTGTGCCACAGCTGACCGGCCGAAATAATAAATAACCTTGCACGATTGAAGCGACCGCTTTGCCACAGGCTGTGGATTGGACCTCACTAGTGTCAAGCTTGCAGTGACCACACACAGGCCAGTGGTCAGGTCATAAGTTTTCTTTTCTTTATTTGGTGTTTAACGTCGTTTTCAACCACGAAGGTTATATCGCGACGAGGGAAAGGGGGGAGATGGGATAGGGGAAAGGGGGGAGATGGGATAGAGCCACTTGTTAAGTGTTTCTTGTTCACAAAAGCACTAATCAAAAAATTGCTCCAGGGGCTTGCAACGTAGTACAATATATGACCTTACTGGGAGAATGCAAGTTTCCAGTACAAAGGACTAAACATTTCTTACATACTGCTTGACTAAAATCTTTACAAACATTGACTATATTCTATACAAGAACCACTTAACAAGGGTAAAAAGAGAAACAGAATCCGTCAGTCGCCTCTTACGACATGCGGGGGGCAGAGAAATAAGGATGTGGAAAAGAAGACTTTTGGTAAGTGAAATAAAGATGATGGATCCAGTCAGGTAGAAATAAGACAACAAGAACAGAATTGGAAAACTGCAGGGAATAGTAGGGAGAGTTTTCCTGGAAGGAAATATAGGTGAAAGGACTGGTAAGGCAGAAATAAGACAAAAGAAGAGAAGTAAAGGAGTGGGGTAGCTTAGTATAAACACTCCCGCCGCGTGAAGGCGACCCTTGTTGCTACCACTGTGACAATCACAGTATACTGACATAGGATGTTTGGAGGTTTAAGGGTTTTGGGCAAAAGGGAAATACGGACCAAAAACACCATTTTTGTTGGTTTTATATATATGCAGGCAGTGAGTGTTGGGTAGTGAGTTCTGTTGTGGCGGAAACCCAGGAATGAATAACAGTTCTTGTGGGGAAACTTTGAGAGGATGCTTCAGAGAAAGACTGAGAGAGAGAGAGAGACAGACAGAGAGAGAGAGAGACAGAGAGAGAGAAAGAGAGAGAGAGACAGAGAGAGAGACAGAGACAGACAGACAGACAGACACTCGGACAAACAGACAGACAGACAGACAGAGACAAAACAGACAGATAGACAGACAGACAGACAGACAGACAGAGACAGACAGGGAGAGAGAAAGAGAGAGAAAGAGAGAGAGAGAGAGAGAACTGAACTGAGCTTAATTTAACAAGGCCGGATGACGGATTTTAGGCCGGGCCTTTTCATCAAAGGGGTAAACTGTTTGAAGTTTAGGCCATCACATACATTCAGCATTCATGCTCAAGTGCTTGATTTTCCATGCTTTGGCTGCCTCGTTTGTTAGGTAAGAGTTCACAGCAACAACTATTTTGTTAACGACGAAAGGGGAATCAACACAGGATTAGCAAATTATAGCGCGGGGATTAATCTCTTTTGTTGCTTTATCAGCCTTTGTCGGCAAATACAAAAAAACAAGTGTTATTTTATGCAACTACCGAGCTGCCACAGATTACCAGGGTAATCTTGAACTTTAGTGTGTTAAATTCATAGCTCAGAATCTAGTGGCATTCTTTACTTATTTTTAAAACAGGTCCCTGTAATCAAGCCAAATAACATTTGTCGTGAAATTAACTGACGGATTGAGCTCCAATCTCAGGCATAATTAATTAATTTGGTTGTTTGATCGACGAAAAAGACCCAATAATGGCTATGTTGTCATCCAAGGGACATCACTAAGGCAACGGGAGTTGCCTCCCCTGTCGCCGCTTAGGATAATTCCTTCTTTGACGCATGTAAACGAAATGCATTCCAAACATTCGTACAGTTCATTCCGTGACTCTAAAGGGACCTAAAATGACTTGTTCTGCTTACAAGTGCAGGTTCTGCAAATGTGGAGGCTTAAATGCCTCTTAATTCTGAGCTGTGAATTTAACACACTGACTAAAGTTCAAGATTACTAATTACAGTACCGGTATGAATGACCATGTCAGTGAGTCTGACAGTCCTTTAGCACTCAAGCCCCTGCACCCTGTCATTGTTAGGGTTTGGTCTTGCATGTCACTTGCAAGTAAACGAAACAGTCTGCAAGGTGATCTAAGGCTACGTTTTTTCACGACAGACAGCTATGTAGGATTGTTTATTTAATAGTCACTTTCAGTAGATTATTTGTTCTATTTTAAACGCTATACTTCAGTTTAAGACAAAGAAAGAGTTTTACGACTCGGACAGACAGCTATGTAGGATCGTTTATTTAATAGTCACTTTCAGTGGATTTGTTGGTCTAATTTAAACGTCATACTTCAGTTTAAGACAAAGAAGGAGACATTTGTTCCGAACCAAAATTCAAAGGAATGAAAAGGCTTGTCTGGTTTTCAAGAGAGCGCCTGGATCGTCAAACCTTTCACGACACCGAATCACGTGATCCAAAATAACTGTTTAACATGGGATTGCACTGACGTCATTAAAACCTGAGTCATTGCAGGAGAACGGATTCTGGTATGCATTTATTCTACATCTTGGTATTCCATGAGCATCCAAAGACAGATTTTGTATATATATATATATCTCAGGCTCTCTTTTACAAAATTCGTCTACCCTCACACACACACACACACACACACACACTCACACACACACATACACACACACAGACACACACACACACACCACACACACACACACACACACACACACACACACACACACCCTCGCCCCCTCTACAGCCCAGGCCAATTAGGACAGCATACCAGACAGAAATACCAAAGCTAAAGATACAATCTCTGGCATGTTTTCTTAGTTTTGTTACAAGACTGAATTTATGCATTTAATTCCAGTAGACTGAAGCTGCGATCAAGGCAACGATGCTGAAGGAATGCCTTGCTTGGCATTGGAATAAAGCGAAATGTTACACCAGAGTGAGATAAATTAGATGAGAAGAGATACTCTTGGGAGAATCGGGATTTCCTTTAAAGAGGAGCGAGAGAGAGACAAGACAAGACAAGACAAAATCTTTATTATCGAGGGTAATAGATAAGCAAGAATATTGCTTTTTTACATCCAGCCCTCGCCCTAATATAGGGTCAACAAGAACAGAAAACAATATAATCAAAGAACTATCACATCAAACTTAATACATTATAACTGTATATACAGATACAAATTTAAAAAATAAATTGTCATGCTGCCTTTTAAGTACAATTTCCAAGTGTCAATTTTTAACATAACTTAATTTAGATCTGCATATTATTATAAGAGAGAGAGAGAGATACAGAGACAGAGAGAGAGAGAGAGAGATACAGACAGACAGACAGTGAGACAGACAGACACAGACAGACAGAGACACAGACAAACAGACAGACAGAGACTGAGGTAAGGGGGAGAGAGATCGACAGACAGGCAAGCAGGCATAGAGACAGAGACAGACAGACACACAAACAGAGAGAGAGACAAACAGAGAGGGAGAATAGCTTCTTAGTGAACGCCTTGACCTTCCAAAGTCTGTCAACTTCGATTTCGGTCTTAAGATGTGTCTTTATGAGTATTACATAGTCTCCCGTCAAAAGAAAACAACAATCCACTTCCATTCATTATCTTACAATCTTCAGTAATTACCTCGGACCAGGCATTCCTTCATTTACGGAAACGAACGCCCTAGCCAATGGCTATTTTCTTTTCTTTCCGTTCTTGTTGAGCTTTTTTCCCTCAAATGTCCTTTTTCTGTTTTCTTTCGCTTTGTCGTTGGACAACGTTGGTCAGCGTAATTGTTTTTTTCTTTCTTTTTTAAATGCTTGCTTCATTGCCTGCAATTATTTTCGTCCGTGTAGCCTTTTTTCTTTGATGATGCGCTTGTAACGAGACGAGGTGAAGTCGAATAGACACCTAGATACTTTACCACCACCCCCCCCACACACACACACACACACACACTCACACACATACACACACACACACACACACACACACTCACACAGAGGGATGTAGAAGGGTCTTCGGAAGCGAAGAGCTGAGAGAAAAAAGGGCTCAGCTGTTGTTAAAGACATTCAGCTATTGATTCCTCACCACTGATCTTTTACAACAGCAAAGCTAGTATAGTAAACTTTAATTTTATAACGAAAAAGTCAGCTTAAATCGTCGTTTACAACCGGTATAAACCTCCAGGAGGGACCTTTCTCTTTTAGTTTTTCCCCGCCCTCGTAAATAAGGCTGCTCTCTACTGCAGAGTTGCATTTTCAATTCAAAATCGTTGCGCCACACAGGCAGTCTGAGTCACAGCAATGAAGTTCACCTTGACAAATGTGATTAAAAGAGATGCTTATTTTGTGTGCTCAAGTTTTGTCCCAAAAAGACCGTTATTAGTGATTTAAACGATTACAGCTAACGGTTATTTACCTCATTCTGAGAGCGGTTTCCGGCTTCATGCGACCTTTTTTTCATGTCAAGCTAAAGGTGTAAGGCAATTTGCTAAAATGGCTATCATACTTTCGGCAATTTTCCGAAGTTTGCGAAGTTTTACGGCTGTCCTCGACATCATCTTTCCCGCACCGCAAAGAAAAGTTCGGCTGGTCTGTTTGTAATGGGTTTTTTTTTGTTTTTTTTTTGTTTTTTTTTTGCGATTTGAAAGAGGTTTCAGCTTTTCGGGCCGAGTGCCAATACCAAACGACATCCCTGATACAATTACTTGCATGCTTTGCTTGTTTCATACTTTCATTCCTGTGGTCCCATTCTACTGCTAGAGGCAGCAGCTAGGCCAGACGCGGACATAATGAGAGTTACGTGGTCCACGTGCTAAAGTTAGCCTGACTCGACAGGCCTCAGGTGCCTAATTGGATTAAACGCCTGATCACGCCGCGTGTCGGGGCAGGGGGATGGCGAAGGGGGAGGTATGGTCAAAGATTGCAGAGCATAGTGCAGGCTCTGGACTATGGTTCAGTATCGTAACACAGGTGAACTGTACCCTACAGAGTGACCTTACACCCCCCCCCTTTTTTTCTGGTAAGAAGATGTGCGGGGATTTAGAGGTGACTGACGCGGAGATTTTAGTTATGGTTGGGGGATGTCACTTCGTATAATTATTTCGTTTTTTTGTGTGCTGTTCTTTTTGATTGTTTATCTGAATAATCCGAGTTTCTCTAAAGACGTCGCCATTCTTGAAGCTCAAGTAGAAGGATTAGACCTTGTCAAAAGCCTCTCTCTCCCTCCCGCTGTAACTATAAATCGTTGGTATCTTTTTTAAATCTACGATTTATTTAATTATTTCTGTTCAATTCTATTACTTCTATTTCCACCATCCTCCTTCTCTACCTCTTCCTCCTTTTTTCTTATTTCTTTCTTTTTTTTCTCTACATTTTTTTGTCTAAAATGAGTGCATCAATTTGTGCACCTTTGCTAAATACGTCATACCCGTATATTTTTAGTTCAGATACAAACAGTGGTACCTGAGTTTTTATCAGGTTTGCGTTGTGGTGGAGCTAGATAGAGAATTATATATGACATTATTTCAAATATTTTATTCTTGCTGCTGTTACCAAAGAGGGGAGTGCCTTTACCACACACTGCTACCACCACCACTACAAACACCACCACTGTGACCATGTCTTCCCCCGCCTCATTCCGACTCCTCTGCAAAAAAAAGAAAAAAAAAGAAAAAAGAACAAGTACAAAAAGGTGAAAGACACGGTTGACATATTGAAGCTAAATTGTGTCGCGTGTTTGTGGGAGAGCGACAAACATATATTAGTCTGCAACTGCATGACCCGGCACGGAAGAGTTTGTTTTGCGTGTTAAACATATAGGCTGCTCCGGCATTTTAACCTTGCACATGGTCGGTTGAAGAGAGAGAGAGAAAGAAAGAGAGATACAGAGAAACAGAGAGAGATAGAGAGAGAGACAGAGATAGAGAGAGAGAGAGAGAGAGAGAGAGGGACAGAGAGAGAGAGAGAGAGGGACAGAGAGAGAGAGAGAGGGACAGAGAGAGAGAGAGAGAGACAGAGAGAGAGAGAGAGACAGAGCTAGAGAGAGAGACAGAGAGACAGAGAGAGAGAGAGGACGACAGAGAGAGAGAGAGAGGGACAGAGAGAGAGAGAGAGAAACACAGAGAGAGAGAGAGAGAAAGAGAGAGAGAGAGACACACAGAGAGAGAGAGACACACAGAGAGACTGAGAGAGAGAGAGAAAGAGAGGGACAGAGAGAGAGAAAGAGAGGGAGAGACAGACAGAGAGGGACAGAGAGAGAGAGAGAGGGACAGAGAGAGAGACAGAGAGAGAGGGACAGAGAGAGAGAGGGACAGAGAGAGAGAGGGACAGAGAGAGAGAGAGAGGGACAGAGAGAGAGAGAGAGGGAAGGACAGAGAGAGAGAGAGAGAGAGAGGGAGGGACAGAGAGAGAGACAGAGAGGGACAGAGAGAGAGAGAGACAGAGAGAGAGAGAGAGCAAAAGAGAGAGCGAGAGAGCGATAGACAGAGACAGAGACACAGAGAGAGAGAGAGAGAGAGGTGGGGTTGAGGGAGCATAGAAAATAACAAGCAGCTTGAGTTATTTTTCTTTTCATTTTTATCATTACTGTATCATCCCATTGCTGGGAAATTCGGGTCGCTTACTCTCAGTAGAAAGCTAGCAGCAAACAGAGTCGCGCTACCAAGGTGTGTGCGTTAAGTGTAATCAGCCACCTGGTCTTCTCAGTGGCAGAATGACCCAGGTCTTTAACGAGCCAGTACTGCGGTGCCGGTGGGTAGGACATGGATACCATCTGATCTCTGCGCATAAAGTTGACCTGTGTCCGTCCCCCGGCCTCGATTCGAATCCGTAAGCCAAATCCAATGCTCTACCAAATTTAGCTTTGAAAGTGAACAAACTGTTAACAGTAATTTTATAAGTAATATTGCTCTAGATTCACCAAACGTCATTGCCTAGGTTCAACATCCTTGCCTTGGCTATTGCCAACTCGAACTCAGCCTTATTATGCAACGGATGTACGGTAGCATTCAGTGATAAACGTTCATGGAGGAGCAGGTTTGGGTGTCTGAAGAATAACGTGTAATAACAACTTTATTTAATCTGAGGCTGATGTAAACGGATAACGAAAAGTCTTTATTTTTGACAAACTGCACATTTCTTCACATTTTGTGATCCATGCAACATTCAGCGCAAGAACCTCTGATTTGACATCTCTGATACAGAGGACGAACCTTCTTCAGATGAATGGTCATTTCGTCTCTCATTCACGACTATTTGTTCGCATTTCACGAAACGAAACTTTTATTTTGAGGCAGCAGGTACATTTCTGCGTTGTTTAGCCCACGCAACGCAAACACATACAGCGGTAAAACAACAACTGTTCACTAAATCTCTCTGATAAACGAAAAAAAGCTTCCAGACTGTAGTTTTTAGCCGCCATGTCACCGGAAATAATGATTACTCTCCCTTGAAGCGCCGCAAGAGGTCGCTGGGTGGCGGCTGTCGGTCGTGCCAACCTGGAGAAAAACACAAGGTGCGAGAGGCTGAGAACAAACGGGCATTAGTTTCCCTGTTGTTTACGCTCACGGGGGACATTAATCAAAGTTTTTTTTTCGTTTTTTTTCTGTTTTTATTTTGCAGGCAAAAGGAATCTGATTCACAAGTTGCATAGTTCCGTTTTGTGTTTTATAGTTACGTTTTGTGTTACACTGTTCTCGTGATGTTCTGCGTCAACATAAACGATGTGTGGGATACGTCAGTTGCAGAATGCCATACGTACAGGCCTTTCCGTTTACGCCTGAGGACTATAGTCCTTGGTGATTTGCTGCACGGCGGCTCCTTCCACTGGTTGCATGATTATTGTTAAAAACTGTAGAGCACGTGACGCCTCGCATACAGGGAGAAAACTTTGGTGACGAAATGACCAAAGCAGCAACTAGGCTGAGACTACATTTTACCAAATAGCAAAATAACCCTGCCCGTAGCTTATGTGAAGAAGAACAAAGCAAATCATTTTACAAGCGCGCTCGCACACGCACGCACGCGCACGCACACTCATGCACGCACGCACACGACACACACACACACACACGCACGCACGCACGCACGCACGCACGCACGCACACGCACGCACGCACGCACGCACGCACACACACACACACACACACACATAAACACCCAGAGACATATTCGGAATGCCAGTGTCACAGAGGGGAAAGTGTTCATTTGCAATTATCATTCAGTGTCAAGAACCTCTTCCAGCACTCTTCAACAGAAAAACAGGCATTTTCCAAAGAAAGTCACAGGGAAGTAGAAGCTATACTTGGACTGATGCCTACGTTGCACTTTCTGGTTCCTTTCTATCGCGCGATTCATGGTTGTAAATATATATAAAGACTCTCATGTAAATTGTTGGGTGGCATGACAGATAGGAGAATCTCGTCTTAATTGCCCGAAGTTCAAAAGGTTTGAATGGAAAATGACTTTAAAGGGGTTCTCTCCCCGGAGTGTTCCCATGCGCAATATGAAACGACGCCTTCCACGTTCAAACTATCGAACATATTTTTTAAATACTTCGGTTTGAAGTACTGTACCAACCGTTTGGGAAGCGTTCTTTGGAACGACAGAAAAAAATAACTGCTCAAAAGTAAAGGGGCGACATATTTTGTCAAAATCTTCAATGGGATGGCAGGCCGGAAGTGTAAGATGAACCTACCATTGGTCAATTTTTAACGGACGGTCTGTCAATCTCTGGTGCTAGAAGTCTATTTCTGGGACTGGCCAGTGCTTTCTGGCATTTTTTCTTTTTTCTTTTCGAAGTGACGAGCTCATTCTCCCAAAACAGTCAGAAGACATACTGAACGATGCTGACTGACTAACTTACTATTTCTGTCCCCAGTACTAGCGACTATTTAGGACATGACGTGGCTATATACCACAAACTACTGAACGAGGTGGAGCTTGGCTCCTTTTATACCACGAGTCGCCCCTAAGGCTGGCCCTTTACAGAGCTTTCCGCGCGCGCAGTTTCGTATCTTTTCCACTTAAGGAATCGGCATACACCTCAAACAAATTAAAGCTGACAAACTCCAAACATAATGGCGAGATCATTTGGATTTTTCCGCACCAATGCACCAGTACCTTTGCCACAAGAAGCACTTAGACACGCGAACAAATTCTCTTTAATATCTACGCCCACAAGTCCTTTGTGAAGAAGATAATAGTCCTAAGCTGAGATCTAGCATCCACCTCTTCATTAGATCTTTTCAATTCCTGCTTTCAGAGCGGATAACTCACGAGCGTATCATTCATGTAAATGAGCATGCACCGCGGGAAAACCGAAAGAGTATTCGTGGGGCTTAAATTCAAATATTTGCGTACAAAAACGTAATTTGCTGGGCTTAAAACCGCGACCGCAATGTAAACCAAATTCTAATCTTAAACAGCTTTCTCAAGCAGAGAGAGAGAAGGGTGGAAGCAAGGGCGGATCCAGGATTAAGGAAGGGGGGGGCCACCCAAACTTTTTTGCACAAACTTGAAGGCGCAAAGCGCCCGAACATGCTAGGGGGGCATGCCCCCCCCTCGGAATTGTTTTTTTAAGGAAGCAAAATGCTGCAATCTAGGGCCACCTGAGCTCAGAAACTGTCATTTAATCATCTCTCTCTCTCTCTCTCTCTCTCTTTTTATATTTAGTCAAGTTTTGACTAAATATTTTAACATCGAGGGGGAATCGAAACGAGGGTCGTGGTGTATGTGTGTGTGTGTGTGCGTGTGTGTGTGTGTGTAGAGCGATTCAGACTAAACTACTGGACCGATCTTTATGAAATTTGACATGAGAGTTCCTGAGTATGAAATCCCCGAACGTTTTTTTCATTTTTTTGATAAATGTCTTTGATGACGTCATATCCGGCTTTTCGTGAAAGTTGAGGCGGCACTGTCACGCCCTCATTTTTCAACCAAATTGGTTGAAATTTTGGTCAAGTAATCTTCGACGAAGCCCGGGGTTCGGTATTGCATTTCAGCTTGGTGGCTTAAAAATTAATTAATGACTTTGGTCATTAAAAATCTGAAAATTGTAAAAAAAAAATAAAAATTTATAAAACGATCCAAATTTACGTTTATCTTATTCTCCATCATTTGCTGATTCCAAAAACATATAAATATGTTATATTCGGATTAAAAACAAGCTCTGAAAATTAAATATATAAAAATTATTATCAAAATTTGTTTTTCGAAATCGTTTTAAAAACACTTTCATCTTATTCCTTGTCGGTTCCTGATTCCAAAAACATATAGATATGATATGTTTGGATTAAAAACACGCTCAGAAAGTTAAAACGAAGAGAGGTACAGAAAAGCGTGCTATGCAGCATAGCGTAACCACTACCCCGCTCTTCTTGTCAATTTCACTGCCTATGCCGTGAGCGGTGGACCACGAGTATACGGTCTTGCTGCGTTGCATTGCGTTCAGTTTCATTCTGTGAGTTCGACAGCTACTTGACTAAATATTGTATTTTCGCCTTACGCGACTTGTTTTTTCCTGAAGGGGGGGGGGCTTGCCTCCTTAGCCCCCCCACCCTAAATCTGCCACTGGGTAGAGAGAGATAGCGGCACAGAAAGAGAGAGGGAAAGAGAGAGAGAGAGAGAGAGAGAGAGAGAGAGAGAGAGAGAGAGAGAGAAAAATAGGGAGAGAGAGAGAGAGAGAGGGGGGAGAAAGAAAAAGAGAGTGAGACATAGAGAAAGAGAAGATTTAAAAAAAATTAATTTAAAAACCCCAGCTTTGAAAAGAGAAACGCCGGTGGTGTAATTTATCCCCTGAAGAATAATGAAGGCATTTAGTGTGCGCCTTCGTGCCAAAGCGCTGCTCTTTTCATTATGATAACATTCCGCAACGGCGGAGGAGGCGTTACATTAGGCGATGATACAATGGCCACTGCGCGGCATTGCATTTTATTTCGGAGGCGGAGGAATGTGCCTGTTTGCACACCGCGTTTGTCATTGTGAGTCGCCGCTCTGCCCTAGCACTATAGACCATTTGAGGTACCTTGATATTAGGTTTTTCGTATAATTTGTTTTCCAACACATTTGTTTTCAACATATTTGTTTTCCAACACGTTTGATTTCCAAAACATTTGTTTTCCAACATATTTGTTTTCCAACACATTTTTATCACGCACATCTGTTTTCCGACACGTTTGTTTTCCAACACATTTGATCTCCAACAAATTTATTTTTCAATATATTGTTTTCCAACAGTTTTGTTTTACAACATATTTGTTTTCTAACGCATTTATTTTTCAACACATTTGTTCAGAGGCTTATATATTTTGATGAATCGCTTTTTCGTAAGCAGACCATTACCATTCTTCAAATAATGAAGTACTTTTTCGTCAAGGCATGTAAATCAGGTCTCCATATAGCAAACCTTTTCGTCTATCAAGCCTCGATCTGCTTGTGGCCTCGCGCAATACTGGGTCACCAGGTAACTACGTGAAATTTAGCGGACACCCGTCGTTTGCGCGTGTGAAATATGCGTTTGAAAGGAATGAAATGTTACAAAATAGTGATATAGCTGGCTGTGAGCTATATTCGAGGAATGTAACTCTCCTGTTAGTTAGTGGTCATTACAAAAAAATAATTAGCATCTAAGCAGCAAACAAATTTTCACTCACAAACTCATAGTGGTCCGATTGTCTTCAATCGATTTTGAGAGGAATACAGAGAAAACCTTGCACCGTTTTTTGTTTAAATAAAGGGGAAAAGTTTAGTACCAGAGGACCTCATATGAGTTATACTCTGCCCTAGCTCTGCTCCTGAATCTATTTTACCAGCTTAAGACATGTGTGGATTTTAATCCCGCTCGTTGTGCAACGTAATCCTTCCTCCGTTGTCACAGTTTAGAAGGCACAATTAATCGTTCTTGGTGGATTTAATTTTTAAGCCTGCATACATTCTTTTGCACACGTATTCTACCAGTGCGAGGGTGGGGGTGGACGGGGAGGGAGGGGGGGGGGGGGGCTTGGGGGGGAGGGGTTGGAGGGAAAGGGTGTAAGTGTCGGTGGGGATGGTGTGTGTATAATGGCACACTCCACAAGATCTGCAGGGACAGTCATGCGACACACAGATTTCATTCCCGGCTAGGAGGTCCCGGTGTAGGCCTAGTGGGGTTGGTGGTGCGCGTGTCACGGCACGATTTAAAAGATCGGGACACCCCCACCCAATCCCCACCTCCAACCCCAAACTACAGACACACTAACACACTGAAACACACACACACTGACACAAACACACACACACACACTAACACACGGACACACACACACACTAACACACTGACACACACTAACACACTGACACACACACACACAAACACACACACACACAAACACACACTAACACACTGACACACACACACACACAAACACACACACACTAACACACACGCTAACACACTGACACACACACTAACACACACAAACACACACACACACACACACACACACACACACACACACACACACTCAACAAACAAGCAAACAAACAAACACAAGCCGCAACAAATAATGTTCATGTTTAATAGTTACGCCATTTGAGTTCAATATCTAAAACTGCTAGCTGTTGGTTTCGAGGCACAGGATTTTTGAACGATTGATTGTAAGGGTCGGTTCTGGAGAGATGACCACATTAGCTGCTTTCAAAGAAACAAAAGCAGAAAAACAGAATTAATTCATTCAGGTTTTGTGCATACTTCAGAGCATAGTTACGCCATTTGGGCTTACTATCTAAAACGTCATAATCAATCAATCAATCAATATGAGGCTTATATCGCGCGTATTCCGTGGGTACAGTTCTAAGCGCAGGGATTCATTTTTATTTTTAATTTTTATTTTTATGCAATTTATATTGCGCACATATTCAAGGCGCAGGGATTTATAGTGCTAGCTGTTGGTTTCAAAAATGAACGATTTATTGTAAGGGTCGGTTCGGGAGAGATGGCCACCATTGGTTGGTTTCTGCACCACGTAGAAATGTGGAGTTTTCAGGGCCGTCTAATGAAAGATAATTTGGTGCAAGCCTAGTCGTGCAAAAGAGTAAATTCATGAGAGTAGATCGATCAGGTCCATTGCGAGAAACACAGGCACTTTTAGCACTTCCTTAGATTCCATCTTTTTGCTGAAAGTTGAGCACATACCCTAGAGAATCCAATAAGAGCAATTTAAGATACCCAATGTTTATTAGGTTAAGAGCTACTGCCACCACAGTGCACTTTCAGAAAGCTAACTAGAAAGCTAAAGTCAAGTAAGCTGGCAGAGTCTTTTTAAATATCAAGAATCGATCCGGCCACTAAGTCAGTCAAAACGTCCAGCGTTGAAGAATGCAAAAATCATGATGCGCCTAAAATCCCACAAAAAATTCCAGAGTAGATCTTTGACACAGAACTTGCATTCATTATTTTTCCAGCCCAGCTAAAAGAGCAATACGTTTGTAATCCCCTTGTTGAAAGCGAAGACGACACATTTGCCGTGCAATATAGCGGGGTGCACAGGTTGCTTCAAGCAAGCTTAGAATAAAAGAGTAATCCCTTGCTGCAGAATCCGAGAGGTATGATTGCGATCCGCCCTTTCCGGTAGGTAATGGATGAGGCTTTTGTTATAGAAGCACATCCATCGTTTTCTGGCTGCGCTACTTTTAACTCTCTGGGAGAAAGAAGGGACGGGGATTAGTAGTCAGCCAGGTGTATATACGTCGAGGGCGAAACATTGTGTGGGTGTATTCAACACAAAATGAACACCGCCCTGATCTGTCAGCGAAGATTCTGTTGAAGTGCTGCATGATGCGTGCCTTTAGCATGATGGATTTGACACTTCCTTTGCATCTGTTGCTTCTTTTTCCTTCCTTATTCTTTTTCCTTTCATTTCTGTCTTCGTTATATTTTTTAAATTCCATTTACTTTGTTTATCTGCGGAAGAGCCTGCCAGATTTGTCTGGACATGTTTTACTGGTTGTCCTGCCATGGTATAGTGCGGCTCCCTCGGGGTGGGGGGGTGGGGTGGGGTGGGGGGGGTGCATTATCTGATGACGTACGTAACAAATCTCTCAATTGAAGTAACAGGAAAAAGGGTGTAGGTACAAAGAACAATAAACAGCAGCAAATTCAAACGATTATTTACTTCCTCAACGTAAATCACTCCCTTAATTCCAACTGTAGAACTTCACACTTGTGCGACAGATAGGATAAGGCGGGAGCGGTACTATCAGGTTCTGAGCCTCGTTGGGACTCCAGTTACCAAAAAACAAAACGGCTGATTGTCGCACACAATGTTTACGACAGGACGCGGTTGAAATCTCTTTGGCGTATTCAAAGGTTTGCTTGTGAACGCGGATAAAATGGGATAACATGTGACCCGAGAATGCTGACCTCAACTGCAATGCGATCGCAAGACTTTAAGCTTTAAATACCGGTGTCTTTTGCCCTGGACGGAAAGCATGACATAATAATATGGCAACGGGTGAAAACGTAATGCAACAACATGTAATGAAACTGTCAGCAACCGAATACAGGGGTACCGGGTGGGTAATAGCCAATTTGCTATGGTGGGTAGACGGGTATCCTTTTTCTTCTTTTGTCTTTTTTTTTGCATGAAGTTTTGTGCGCCACGCACGTACTGCAAAGAACATGCAAAGAACCTCGCGTCTTTTCGGTGTCTAACTGCGTGTAAAACTATGAGGGGTGAGGGGCTATCCTGGAGATTTCAATATTTCAATATTTCAGAAATACCACCCTTTAAGCTGACCAGATCACCTTTGCGGCGTCAGCAGTCATAGGGATCTTTACAAAAACCTAGCGCATGCATCTTTTACTGTGGTGGGAAGCGGCAGACAAGGAATTTTTGTTGTGTGTGTGTGTGTGTGTGGGGGGGGGGTGTTTTGTTTTGGTTTTGTTGCTTTTTCACTCTCCCAAGATACTACAAGCTGTGTCCGTCATATTCATAAGAGTTAAAACACTTTACATACTCAAAATGGAATACATACGATACAAATTTAAATGTGTGCATCCGTTGCAAGATCATATCAACATAGGGAACAAAGAAACTCGTGTCCTGCAACTTTCAAGTAAAACGCTACCTTTCACAACAAGGAACATGTTAGCTTGTGCTGTATAGTCATTTTCAAAGAAAAGTAATTCGCAGTTTTGATGTTAAACACATAACTTTACTGAGTAAACCCCACCCTATTACATCTGCAAACCACAGGTCTCAACAATCGTAGGAGGACTAATATCCTTAGTGGATTATGTCTTTATTCAGTTATTCTGCAGAAAAGACAAATGCTGGAGAAAAACCGTTCTTTTCTGCAGCATTTCTGCATAATGTCATCTTTCGCCGAAGCAACGGTTTTTTCTGCAGCAAAACATTTTACTGCAGTAAAATTGAAATAAAGAATGCTGCAGTATTTTATTCATTCATAGCGCTAAGCCCCGCCAGAATGAATTTCAGTGTTTTTTTCTTTCTTTCGAAGCCGCTGGTGGCATGTAACCAATTATGCAGAGAAGTCGTGTTACGAAACAATTTACGATCAGTGAGAGCTCCAGGTTGAGGTTAGTCCTCTAACGCAATGGATTAGAGAAAGACATTCATATTTATGTTGTTATTCTGGATGCCGCTTGTTTCACGTTTGACATTTGCTCTTGGAAGTCGTCTAACAATTTACGATGCGGCCGAGCTACAAAATGCTGCAGAAAAAGTGTAAACAGGTTTTCTGCAGTAAAACAACAGCACCGTTTTACTGCAGCATTCTTGATTTCAATTTTACTGCAGTAAAATGTTTTGCTCCAGAAAAACCCGTTGCTTCGGCGAAAGATGACATTATGCAGAAATGCTGCAGAAAAGACAGATTTTCTCCAGCATTTCTGTTTTTCTGCAGAATAACTGAATAATGCCAAAATGCTGAAGAAAAAGTGTAAACAGTTTTTCTCCAGTAAAACAACATCACCGTTTTACTGCAGCATTCTTGATTTCAATTTACTGCAGAAAAAAATGTTGCTCTCGCGAAAGATGACATTATGCAGAAATGCTGCAGAAACAAACAGTTTTTCTCCAGCATTTCTGTTTTTCTGCAGAATAACCGAATAAAGTCATAATCCGCTAAGGATAGACTAACTCCAGAATCTTCCTGCATCATGACTTTTAAATTGTTAGGCGACTTCCCTGTGTTAAATTCATACGTGCCACTGGCACCTAGAACAAAAACACGTATGAAAGTGTTTCTCGTCCATTTTGTAGGACTAACGTGACGCTCTCCCTGTTCGTTAATTGTTAAGTACAGTCGAACCTGTCTAAAGAGACCACACAAGGGACTGAGCAAAAGTGGTCTCTTTAGACAGGTGGTCTCTTTAGACAGTTGATTTATATAGTCGTAAAAACTGTCGGGGATCCTTTGGGGTGGTCTTAATGGGCAGGTGGTCTTTTTGGACAGGTGGTCTCCATGGCAGGTTCGACTGTAACTTAATTCCATGTGCAATGACCATGCGTGCCACTGGCGGCATCCAGAACAAAAAAGTGCTGAATATGAATGTCTTTCTCCAATCCATTTGTAGGAAGACTAACCCTGTAGCTCGGCCGCATCGTAAATTGTTAGACGACTTCCAAGAGCAAATGTCAAACGTGAAACAAGCGGCATCCAGAATAACAACATAATTATGAATGTCTTTCTCTAATCCATTGCGTTAGAGGACTAACCTGGAGCTCTCACTGATCGTAAATTGTTTCGTAACACGACTTCTCTGCATAAATTGGTTACATGCCACCAGCGGCTTCGAAAGAAAAAACCCACCTGAAATTCATTCTGGCGGGGCTTAGCGCTATGAATGAATCAAATACCTCAGGGACAAGAACGCGGGCGGTTTTGGGTTCCAGTTACCTGTATCTGCCACCAAAGAACGTGTTGCGGATGAAGTTGCTGTGTTATCGGCAAAGTTTGCACTGTTTATTTTAATTGCTGTCAACAGGTGCGAGTAGTTGGGTGTCTTCGTATCGTGTTCAGCTCGGTGTTTTGTTCAGATGTCACTGTGTTACACTCCTTTGTTTTCTTGTTTAGTGACGCTTCTTTTATCCTCCCTTAAATAATCTTTCCTCTGTCCTGTTGCCTTTTTTTATATTTAGTCAAGTTTTGACTAAATATTTTAACATCGAGGGGGAATCGAAACGAGGGTCGTGGTGTATGTGCGTGTGTGCGTGTGTGTGTGTGTGTGTGTGTCTGTGTGTGTGTGTAGAGCGATTCAGACTAAACTACTGGACCGATCTTTATGAAATTTGACATGAGAGTTCCTGGGTATGAAATCGCCATACGTTTTTTTCATTTTTTTGATACATGTCTTTGATGACGTCATATCCGGCTTTTCGTGAAAGTTGAGGCGGCACTGTCACGCCCTCATTTTTCAATCAAATTGGTTGAAAGTTTGGTCAAGTAATCTTCGACGAAGCCCGGACTTCGGTATTGCATTTCAGCTTGGTGGCTTAAAAATTAATTAATGACTTTGGTCATTAAAAATCTGAAAATTGTAAAAAAAAATAAAAATTTATAAAACGATCCAAATTTACGTTTATCTTATTCTCCATCATTTGCTGATTCCAAAAACATATAAATATGTTATATTCGGATTAAAAACAAGCTCTGAAAATTAAATATATAAGAATTATTATCAAAATTAAATTGTCCAAATCAAGTTAAAAACACTTTCATCTTATTCCTTGTCGGTTCCTGATTCCAAAAACATATAGATATGATATGTTTGGATTAAAAACACGCTCAGAAAGTTAAAACAAAGAGAGGTACAGAAAAGCGTGCTATCCTTCTTAGCGCAACTACTACCCCGCTCTTCTTGTCAATTTCACTGCCTTTGCCATGAGCGGTGGACTGACGATGCTACGAGTATACGGTCTTGCTGAAAAATGGCAGCTACTTGACTAAATATTGTATTTTCGCCTTACGCGACTTGTCCTTTTTGTTTTGTTTGGGAGGGGGGGGGGGGGGTGTCCATCTTTTTTTCACCCAGTATTGTTCTGTCTTTTGGATGCAGTTATATAGTAGTACAGTAGTTACATTTTTTCTCTGGTTTGTTAATGTTCTTCGTTTGTTCGTTTGTTCGTTTATTTATTCATTCATTCATTTATTAAGTCAGTCAGTCAGTCAGTTTTTTTTTCTCCATTGCACTTCACAATAACTTTACTCCTATTACGTTTTGATTTTATCGAAGATCTCAAAAAATAATTCTGGGTGTTGATGGTCTTATTTAGCTTCTTTTTTTTTAAATTTTACTACAAATATATAACAATACACAGCGGGCGATTATTCCATCCAGTTTGAAAATAAATCATGTCAACCACCGCATATTTGTTCAGGCTTTCGGATGAGACAAGCGCATCCCGCCACTTGGGCACATACAAACAATCACCACCTCTGATATCAATACCTCTGTGCAGAACGATTTATTTTTCTTCTGAGTTCTCTTATTATTCTTCTGCTGCGTTTATGGACTGCAACTCCCAAGTCCACTCGCGTTTTGCACGAGCGGGTTTGTACGTGTATGACCGTTTTTCCCCGCCATTTAGGCAGCCGTACTCCGTTTTAGGGGGATGCGTGCAGGGCGTTTTCGTGTTTCTATAACCTACCAAACTCTGGCATGGATTGCAGGATCTTTACCAGGCGTAGGTGGTCTTGTGCTTGCATGTACACACGAAGGGGGATAAGGTACTTGCAGGTCTTCACATTGGTTGACCTGGGAGAACGGACAAATCACCGGGACTCCCTTAACCAACTAAGCGCGGCTGGGATTCGAACCCCGAACCTTCCACAAGGAAGGCCGCCGTCTTAACCACTAGGCTATTGCTTCTTCCGTGTTTTGCTTAATTCGTAACTGACACCAGCGCGCGTCAACCTGCCAAATTGATTTAGTAAGACAATTATTTATCCTCACACAGCATTAGTGATAGGTGCAGTCAGGTTGTTGATTTAGGGTAAGTTTCCAGCCAAAGGCTGGACAGATATCATGTGATCGTAATGTCCGCTTACGCGAGAAGGAGGTAACGTTTAAGCAAGGGGGAAGACCGTAAAAAATGGCCAGACGTTTGCATTTGTGCTGCCACCCAGATAGTGTCTTTGTGATGGTGTCAGATAGGGTTTTGTCTTCTCCGTTCCGGGATGGCATGAGAGATTTAAAAGTGTTTCCTTAAAGGCTGACATATAGTCCTATTTAATTAGTTTAATTACTTCCAGGGCTTTCCCCATCGTTGCGGGGATGTATAAATTAAGCTTCCTGCAAAGTTTTAGATTTGAAGTCCTTACCAATTACGAGAAATAATTAATTCTTTATTGCATTGTTTAGCAACAGTTCTCCAGGACTTGGGCTATTTTTAGACCGTTGACATCACTTCGTGACGTTTCGTAAACCAAAGATGGCGTCGGAGACAGTCAAAGCGCGCTTGCGTACAATGGCAAAAAAAATAGAAGTAAACCCGTCTAAAGCTGTCAAGGCCACTAAATCTGCTGAGAAGAGAAAGTGGACTCCTTGCTTCATCACCACGCAGCACCAGCGCTGGGTCGCGCTGAAAGAAAGATTGTTTTTGTCAGAGGCCCATCGCTTCAAATTGAGAACCAAGTACAAAAGGGATACTGAACTCGCCAAAGTTTTGCTGGACACGTGAGTACATAGGCCTATTAGAAAATTAGATGTACGTGTAGCTTGTCAGCTGAAGCCTGTGGCCTTATTCTTGCGAATATGTGCTGTGAGAGATCGTATATTTCCGCCTGCGCAATTTCCGGAAAACATCCACTTTCACTTTGAGACTGTTCTGTTTACATTCGACACGATCAACACCACTTTGCAATACTGAAATAATTTTTTTCTGTGTTCGAAAGCTACAGCCAATCGTTATTATATCCCCTTAGGTACAGTTTTATAACATGATTGGCACATGTAAACAATATGAATTAATTAATGAACGCTACGAATATGGCAACCTTTAAGTCAGCCTTTGGCTCTCTGGCGCATACTTTGGGAGAATGTGTATTTTGATGGCACGATTATGCTTTGCTGTTGTGTCCCGAGCAAGATATAAGTGTAGCCTATGCGATGCTAACTTTTGTCTGTCTGTGCGTGTGTGTGTATGTGTGTGATAGAAACTTTAACATTTGACTGAACACCGAAATACTAATTTTACCGGGTCCAAGCAACAGCTTCAAAGTATTGAAGCAATGATCAACATTTCGTCGGCACGTATGTAGATAAAGTGTGTATCCAAAGAAAACGGGTGGTGGTGGGTTTTGGTGGGGTAAAAACAGGTGACTGGTTTGTGTTGGGTGTGGTATGTAGACCAGGTCAGGGGTCAAGGTTAGGTCAGATCGCGTGAAGGATTGTAGTATAGATTCACTTCTCAGTTCCGAGCTGCATTCGCCGATTCGGGGAAGACGATTTCACATTCGTGACATTGTTCGGTTTCGTAGCGGCTCCAGAAAAAATAGATAAAGAAGATACCAAAGGAGATTTCCTACAGGTTGGTCTGCACAGCGTGTTTTCAGTGTCTGCGCGAGGAAGCGCTGTCGAAAGGGCAGTGTCGATCTCAGTCGCAGTCCGGTCGACGACTCGTGTCCCCGTAACTTGAGTAAGGCTACAGACAGACAGATCTAGATCTAGGGTCTCCCACTCTTGCACCGTGTCTATGCTTACTGTGTGTGTGTATGTGTGACGGAGTGATTGAGTTTGTGTTACTGTTTGTCGATTTCTTACGGGAGCCTTGAAGGCTTCGCCTCTTGTTTTAGCATTTAGATGCAGTACAGCCCTGATATGGCCCTTCGTGGTCGGCTGGGCGTTAAGCAAACAAACAACAAGAGGCGAAGCCTTCAAGGCTCCCGTAAGAAATCAACAAACAGTAACACAAACTCATCCGTCACACACACACACACACACACACACACACACACACACACACACACACACACACACACACACACTCACACACACGCACACACACACACACACACAGTTAAAACTAACGCATCATATCAACTCCATGTATAATTTTCAAAAGAAGGCAAACAGATAAAATGACTGTGTATTTGTTGTTGGTGCAGTTGTCCTTGAATGAGATCTTGTGCAATCCTCACACACACACACACACACACACACACACACACACACACACACACACACACACACACACACACACACACACACACACAGGCACTGTGTTCATTTGCAAATCTACCATCAGCTTATCTGTCTTTTGCACTGCAGACACTAAGCAATAGGTACCTGCCATGTGGCCACTTTTTCCACTGCTGTCCTCAGTCCCATACTTTTCATCAAGATTTGTCACCATGCCGAGTGGATCTAAATTCGGAAGTCTTCATGTGGCTGAGACATATCTGACATAGCGTCGATCTTGTAGGTTAACCTCCTTTCTGAAACAAATGTCAAAATGTGATTAGTTATGATGACTACAACCTACACAAATATAAACAGTGTTTTGAAACAGAATAGTCAGGTTATACAAGCCACTTTACCTATGCAGCATGGTAACCCTACAATATGCAAAACATGTCAACTGACTGCAGCAGCCTGGTTCTTAAAATAATTCTGACGGTCAACACAACCAACACACTATTCACATTCCATTTTAAGGAGCAACGGAGGTACTCTCTGAGGTGTTTAAATGATAACGATCAACTCAGGAGGGAAAAAACAAGAGAGGAAAAAAGAAACCACATCAACCGCAGAAAAATACAGAATCACTGTGACACATGTACCATTAGGCCTATTTACAAACAAATGCCACAGCAAGCTTTCTTTGGACGACTGTCGTTGTCTCAAAACTCACATTCTACCTTCTGTCCGAAAGAATCTAATCTTACGTTGTACTGCCTTGAAAGAAAATGCCAACAAAGACAAGAAAGCTGTTGCAAGGTAAGCTTACCAAACGTTACATTGCGAATCATGATAGTGCGTAAACAGCAAACAGTACAATCAAAGAGAGAATCGAGTCTGGAATGAAACGCGATACAGATCTAGCATTCAAAAACTGTCTTTCAAGTTCAAGGAAGGTAAGACTTACTAAATTGCACAAACAAAACCATGACAGTGCATGTTTTGAATCTGAGGAAAATATCGTGATCATTTTGACTTTGAGAACAGATTCATTCCGTTTCCTTATATTTGCATGTTCAAGTAAATGATGGACAGTTTTTTTTGGGCAGAGTAAACTTAACTTGAGACTCTACTGCAAGTCTTGAAATTCACATAAATCGAACCACGAACAATTAAAGACATCCAAACATTACAGGCATTTAGATCAACTCATTTCACTAGAGGTGACTGCCTAGCACTGTGTTTGACATCCGTGTCTGCTGAAATAAAAAGAAATTAAAACAAAACGGATTAACAGTAGGTGACACGTTATCAAAGTGGGAGACACTAGATCTGTCTCTGTACTTACCGGGATACGGCTGCCAGATCGACACTGCGCTTTCGACAGCTCTTCCTCGCGTGGACATTGGAAAAACGCTGTGCAGATCAAATTGTAGGAAATCTCCCTTTGGTAGCTTCTTTATTTACTTTTCTGGAGCTTAGAAACCGAACAACATGAAATCGTCTTCCCCGAATCGGCGAATGCAGAAGTGAGAACTGGAGAAGTGAATCTATACCACAATCCTTCGCGCGACCCCTGACCTGGTCTTGACACCTGACCTGGTCTACATACCACACACCACAGAAACCAGTCAACTGCTTGTACCCCTTCAAAAAACCCCACCACCCGTTTTCTTTGGATACACGCTTTAACTACACACATGCCGACACAATGTTGATCATTGCTTCAATATTTTGAAGATGGTGCTTGAAAAATAACCAGGTGAAATGAGTATTTCGGTGTTTAGTCAAATGTTAAAGTTTCTACCACAGACATACACACGCACACACACACGCACGCACAGACAGACAAAGTTACGATCGCATAGGCTACACTTACGTGAGCCAAAAAGCATTTAGATTCTGTTGTTTAAACAGAAACGACCTGCTATAAAACTGGGTTGTTGTTGTTTTTTCCTGTTTCTTTTTCTGTTTCTTTTTGCTGCCAATCCGGGACAGTAACGTTAGAAAAGGAAAAGAACAACAACACAAGGCATCTGTGTTTAGAGTAAATTAAATATATTCCGACAACCTGTATATATTTCTCTGACTTGTGTCAAAGATTTTGTTAAGTTCGCGCAATCTCCCGACTTACTTGTACTTAATCGTTTTCTTCTGTCATCAATGCTCCATTTGATACTCTTGTACTTTTGTTGTGTTTAATTACACCAGGATGAATGGCAAAACTGGGCTTAACTTAAAAACTATTTCTTTAGGTGTTTAAAGATCAATCTAGATCAATCAAAATGGTTTGTTTTTCCATTTTAACGTCATTGCCAGCGGCAAAAAAACTGAAGTCACGTCTATAATCCTGCACTCCGTGTCAAAACAACAATGCTATCAGGAATCATAGCAATTTGTAGAAAATGTCAGGCGAAAGGCGTTATCTTAATCGATCCGTGTCGGCATTTAAACGGTCAGTACGAGCTTGTCACTTGTCTTACTGGGGTGATAAAATGTGACCAAGATAAAGCTGTTGGCACTTTATTCTGGCATTAGCCTGCCAGACCTGCAGCTTTAACCTTTGCCGGATGCCGCTTTTGACTACACACTCCCGACGATGCGGGTTTGTCTGAACCCATACATTTGAAAGAGGGTTTTTACCGTTTATTCCTCTAACGACGATGCGGGTTTGTCTGAACCCATACATTTGAAAGAGGGTTTTTACCGTTTATTCCTCTAACGACGATGCGGGTTTGTCTGAACCCATACATTTGAAAGAGGGTTTTTACCGTTTATTTCTCTAACGACGGGGTGGGTTCAGGGAAACCCACAGCGCTACTTCAGTGGTTGCATCGAGTTTCTCCCTTCACCGACCTCTTGCAGGGGAGGGAGAGGGGGAGGGAGAGGGGGAGGGAGAGACAGAGAGACTAAGAAAGAGAGAACTCGAACTCGAACTCGAAAACTTTATTACCGAGGGATGATAGCATTAGGTCCATATGGTCCTTTCTTACAGCTAGTCCCTACTATGATACACACATGAAACAAAGAACACATTGAAGAATAAAAAATAAAAAATAAATCACACACAAAAAATCAAATAAAACAAAATTATGTAGGGAAAAGTATAACAAAGTAAAAATATTAAAAAAAAATTCAAAAGTGTGCTTGTTAATGGAAGCATACTATACACTTTCTCTTTCACACATCCTCACACACATTCGCACAAACTGTACACCGACTTAGTCGTTAGAGAGGTGCTTTCGGAGCTGTCTTTTAAAAGAAGATAATGACAGACATGACTTGATATTTACAGGTAGTGAATTCCAAAGGAACGCACCAGAATAAGAAAAACTCGTTTTAAACAAATCGATGCGGGGCCTTGACAAGGCAAGATTATTTCGAGTGTTTGAATAATATGACGGAGATGATTTGAAGAGTTGTATAAGATATGTTGGGGCGTCCTTATAGACGACTTTATACATAAATGAACATTTATTATACAAAAGTTGCTTTTTTAAGCTTAACATCCCAATACTTTTCATCTTTTCCTTTGTAGAAAGAGATGGACTGGGCAGAACTAGTTTAGCAGCTCTACGCTGGAGCGAGTTCAGCTTCTTCAAGTGAACTTCACTACACCCGTCCCATACTATGGAAGCATAATCAATATGGGGTTTTATGTGGGCATTGTAAAATAGTTTTCTTGTGTCTAGATTAATAATGCTTTGTAACTTTGACAAAAGAAACAGGTTTTTAGCAATTTTTTTGCAGGTTCCATTGATGTGAGTCTGCCATTTGAGATTATTATCAACAGTAAGTCCCAGTAAACGGTGCTCAGCTACTTGCTCAATGGAGTGCTCATTTAGGGACAGACTCAGAGTCATTTCTGAAAGTTGATGTTTTTGGCGAGTGCTGATTATCATAGACTTTGTTTTATCTGGATTAATAAGCATACGATTTGCAGAACACCACTCAGAAACATCGTTTAGGCTCTGTTGTAATTTGTCTTGAATTTGTGCAGGGCTTTTCCCTGTTGCATGTAAGGTAGTATCATCTGCTAACATATGACACTCAACAGATTCAGACTGTAGGTACAAGGGCAAATCATTTATATACATGCAAAATAATACAGGTCCCAAAACAGACCCCTGTGGCACTCCACATTTCACAGTGCCCTGAGAAGAGTACGTATCGTGTACGTATACAGATTGAACCCTCTCTCTAAGATAAGAGTTAAAAAAAGCGACAGTGCTAGAACTTTTCAAATAACATTTTAATTTCTGTAGAAGGATCTCATGATCCACGAGGTCAAAAGCTTTTTTTAGGTCCAAGAAAACATCACCAGAAATGTCTAACCTATTAATGGATGAGTACCATGAATCAGTTAATCTGGCAAGGGCAGTGTTACATGAATGTTGAGAGCGAAAACCAGACTGAAGTTGATGCAAGAGATTGTGGTCCTCCAAATAAGTAACCAGATGTTTTTGAACATGCCTTTCAAGAGGCTTAGATAATACAGATAACAAAGATATAGGTCTAAAATCATTTAAGTCTTGAGAACCTTTTTTCTTTGGCAAAGGTATGACTTTCGCTTTTTTAAATTCTTTTGGAAAAACATTGTGTTGAATACATAAATTATAAACATAAGTCAGAGACTCTACTATATAAGGAGTAGACAATTTTAATAATTTATTACTTATTTCATCAAGTCCGGAAGATTTTTTATTTTCTAACCTTGCTATGTACTGGCCAACTTCATGGATGGCCATTATCGGAATAACAAACGCATCCGTGTTTCCTAATTTTTCATCACAGAACATCTGCAAGCGTTCACAACAGGAATGTGGTTCTGTACCTGGAGATTTTGAGTGAGAATCTACCAGTGATTCAGCAACGGACAAAAAATAATCGTTAAAGTCGTTGGCCTTTATATTCTGAGGAATACTACTATTTTTTGAGGAGTTGCCTTTTAAAAACGTGTTCAGGGCGCGCCAGACTTTTGAAACATCTTTGCTGTTACCCACAAGTTTATCAAAATATGATCGCTTCACGTTTCTCACAAGATTCTTTACTCTGTTACGCGCTTTTTTATAATCTTCAAATAATTTGTTTGTCTTTAACTGGTCGCGATACGCCATTGCTTCGATGATATCAATGGTTAACCAGGGAGGAAGTTTAGGATGTCTTACTCGTTTCCGCCTCACAGGTGCATGTCGATTTACCACATCGATAAAGAGGGAATACCAGGCTTCAAGTGCCTCGTTAGGATCGGTATAATCAAGCACAGAAGCAAACGGTGTACAATTCAAATCATTAAAGAAGAAACCCTGATTAAAATGTTTAAACGACCTGTATGAAATATATGTGTGACCTTTTGATTCTGCCTTGGGTAACTTCATCAATTTGGAACAGCTTACAGGACTATGATCACTTAATATACACTAAGGTCGGATACACAGGCACCTAAGACTGTGTCCGGATTATTCGTATAAATATGATCGAGCAATGTAGATGTCGTTGAAGTTACCCTTGTGGGTGACTTTACAAGCTGTTTAAGCCCAAATAACTGAGTAGTTGATTCCCAGCTGGGATGGGACTTTAACATGTCTATGTTAAAATCGCCAAGTAGCATAACGTCAGCATTGTGTTTGCTCTTATTATAAACATTGTCTAACATTTGTACAAAATGATCATACCACTCAAAATTTGCCGCAGGATTTCTGTAAAGAAAACACACGAATTGAGGGGCCATTGATTTACTGGGTTTGAGTTCTAACCAAATGCATTCTACTGCGCTGGGTTCTAGGTCTATGCGTCTACGCGTAATGTGTTTAATTGAGTCATGAATATATACCGCGATAGAGAGAGAGAGAGAGAGAGAGAGAGAGACTAAGAAAGAGAGAGAGAGACTAAGAAAGAGAGAGAGAGACTAAGAAAGAGAGAGAGACTAAGAAAGAGAGAGAGAGAGACTAAGAAAGAGAGAGTCTAAGAAAGAGAGTGAGAGACTAAGAAAGAGGGAGAGAGAGAGACTAAGAAAGAGAGAGAGGGAGACTAAGAAAGAGAGAGAGAGACTAAGAAAGAGAGAGACTAAGAAAGAGAGAGAGAGAGACTAAGAAAGAGAGAGAGACTAAGAAAGAGAGAGAGAGACTAAGAAAGAGAGAGAGACTAAGAAAGAGAGAGAGAGAGAGACTAAGAAAGAGAGAGAGAGAGAGAGACTAAGAAAGAGAGAGAGAGACTAAGACAGAGAGAGAGACTAAGACAGAGAGAGAGAGACTAAGACAGAGAGAGAGAGAGAGAGAGACTAAGAAAGAGAGAGAGAGAGACTAAGAAAGAGAGAGAGAGAGACTAAGAAAGAGAGAGAGACTAAGAAAGAGAGAGAGAGACTAAGAAAGAGAGAGAGAGACTAAGAAAGAGAGAGAGAGACTAAGAAAGAGAGAGACTAAGAAAGAGCTAGAGAGAGAGAGAGAGACGAAGAAAGAGAGAGAGAGACGAAGAAAGAGAGAGAGAGACTAAGAAAGAGAGACAGAGAGAGAGACTAAGAGAGAGAGACAGAGACTAAGAAAGAGAGAGAGACTAAGAAAGAGAGAGAAAGAGAGACTAAGAAAGAGAGAGAGACTAAGAGAGAGAGAGAGACTAAGAAAGAGAGAGAGAGACTAATAGAGAGAGAGAGACTAAGAAAGAGAGAGAGAGAGAGACTAAGAAAGAGAGAGAGAGACTAAGAAAGAGAGAGAGAGGCTAAGAAAGAGAGAGAGCGAGAGACTAAGAAAGAGAGAGAGAGACTAAGAGAGAGAGAGACTAAGAAAGAGAGAGAGAGACTAAGAAAGAGAGAGACAGAGAGAGAGAGACTAAGAGAGAGAGACAGAGAGAGAGACAGACAGAGAGAGAGAGAGAGACAGACAGAGAGAGAGAGAGACAGAGACAGACAGTCAGATAGACAGACAGTCAGATAGACGGATAGACAGACAGACAGACAGAGCAACTGACAACAGACATGTACAGACAGAGAGATACGGACAGACAAACAGAGAGACAGACAGTCTCTTGGAGACAAACAGGCAGACAGACACTGTTCCGCCGCTTTGGTAATTATGGGTGTAGCAGAACCCGCGCCGTCGGCAGAGGGATAGTTACAATCACTACTACTCTTTAAAAGTATGGGTATGTGTGAACCCAGGAAGCACGGCAAAGGTTAACGCCTTGCCAAATAGAGCTGTCTAAAGTCAAGGGTCATTGAGGGCTTTTTTTGCGAAGTGTTTAAAGAGTTAATGTCCAATAACAAAAGCCCTTTCATCGCTTCCAAGTTAAATTAGAAGATTCTGCGTTGCAAAATAATGCTACCTCGCAGGACTGCCTTCACTTTGCAAACGAAAGAGTTTTAAAAGCTTTATATATAACATTCGTAAAATAAGTAAAGTAAGAGAACTCTTTGGAGCGTTGGGTTGGATTACTTCGCCTGAGTTACTTCCAGTATTGTTTGTTTACATGATAGTGTTACCGCGTCACCGCGTCATGGAGGGCGGTATCCGTCAAGTCAAGTTTTGACTAAATATTTTAACATCGAGGGGGAATCGAAACGAGGGTCGTGGTGTATGTGCGTGTGTCTGTGTGTGTGTCTGTGTGTGTGTGTAGAGCGATTCAGACTAAACTACTGGACCGATCTTTATGAAATTTGACATGAGAGTTCCTGGGTATGAAATCCCCGAACGTTTTTTTCATTTTTTTGATATATGTCTTTGATGACGTCATATCCGGCTTTTCGTGAAAGTTGAGGCGGCACTGTCACGCCCTCATTTTTCAACCAAATTGGTTGAAAGTTTGGTCAAGTAATCTTCGACGAAGCCCGGGGTTCGGTATTGCATTTCAGCTTGGTGGCTTAAAAATTAATTAATGACTTTGGTCATTAAAAATCTGAAAATTGTAAAAAAAATTAAAAATTTATAAAACGATCCAAATTTACGTTTATCTTATTCTCCATCATTTGCTGATTCCAAAAACATATAAATATGTTATATTCGGATTAAAAACAAGCTCTGAAAATTAAATATATAAAAATTATTATCAAAATTAAATTGTCCAAATCAATTTAAAAACACTTTCATCTTATTTCTTGTCGGTTCCTGATTCCAAAAACATATAGATATGATATGTTTGGATTAAAAACACGCTCAGAAAGTTAAAACAAAGAGAGGTACAGAAAAGCGTGCTATCCTTCTTAGCGCAACTACTACCCCGCTCTTCTTGTCAATTTCACTGCCTTTGCCATGAGCGGTGGACTGACGATGCTACGAGTATACGGTCTTGCTGAAAAATGGCATTGCGTTCAGTTTCATTCTGTGCGGAGTTCGACAGCTACTTGACTAAATATTGTATTTTCGCCTTACGCGACTTGTTGTCTCCTGCACCGGAGGGACGCGGCGCTCAAAAGCTCATTCACTTTGATTTAATCAATAAGAATACTTGTGGTGCGGTTTCGAGCAAATCGTGTCATGAGCAGCTAGATTAAGGTAGAGTCGATTCCCCAGGTTCATCAAATTCATCATATCCCCCCCCCCCCCCCCTCTCCCCCAACGGCCAGATCAATAGTGTGCCTTCAAAGGAAAACGGACGTTGAACGGTTACGGAGGCTTTCTGGTGAGTGATACAACAAACAAACAAACAAAACGCATATCTCGCATATCACATCGATATGTACGCTTAAGACTTGCGTGCTCGGACTTTGTCAAATTTGCTGCAAAGAACATAGCATGACTGGTCTGATTCCATTTGGTATCATTACCGTCGAGGCACAGTTTACATCTGTACTTTCTGCGCGTGAGTGAAACAGTCGAAATCACTTCCGGACACAGTATTCCAAAAAGTTCAGACAATCGTTACGCTTTTTCTATGCATGTCTTGGAGATAAAGCAAATCGATGTGTTTAACTTATCGATAGTATTTTCAAGAGGCGAGTCTTTCTCTTTAAATCCAGATGTAAAAAAACGATAACGTTTGGCAGGTATGTGACAAATAAATGCCATTTTTGCAACACCTGCAAATTCAGTTGAATGAGAACGATAAAGCGACGAAGGAAGAATTAAATTGCTACCGTTGTCTCTCTTGAAATTAAAGAAACGTAGCTCGAAGGACAGTGACATTTTTATGTCCATGTGTGCTTTAGTGCGAACGCCAAACTTGCCATTCTCATAATTCTGATGTGAGTATGATGTATGAAATGCCGCAGTTAAAACGTACGCAAATGTTTCATGACTCTCTGCTTGTGGAACCTTTTCACACAAACACAGATAATTCTGCACGTACGCATGCAATTCCCTCTCTCTCTCTTTCTCTCGGCTCTCTCACTCACTCACTCACTTAGGGCCTACTCTCTCTCTCTAATTATTCTGTCACCCTCGATAAATAAATTTCAATTCAATTCAATTCAAGTTCAATTCAATTCAAATTCAATCTCTCTCTCTCTCTCTCTCTCTCTCTCTCTCTCTCTCTCTCTCTCTCTCTCTCTCTCTCTCTCTCTCTCTCTATTTCTGTCTGTCGGTCTGTCTGTCTGTCGGTCTGTCTGACTGTCTGTCTGTCGGTCTGTCTGTCTGTCTGTCTGTCTCTCTGTCTGTCTGTCTGTCTCTCTCTCTCTCTCTCTCTCTCTCTCTCTCTCTCTCTCTCTATCAACGGTTTTCAAACTATACGAAGGGACCCAAAAAATCCTAAAGAAACGGGCCTTTTAGTTTATATAAATGAACATATAACATTCAAGCGCTTACCTCAGTTTGAAAATTTTGGTGTGGAGTGCATATGGACAGAGGTGAAGTTAAAGCATGCATCTCCTATTTTGATTGGATTTCTCTATCGGAATCCAGCTGAACCAGCGAACTGGGTTGACAAGTTTGTAACAATGATGGATTTAGTTTGGTTAGAATCAAAAGAGATTCTTCTCATGGGGGACTTTAACATTGACATGACGAAATCTAATAAATCTTGGAAAGATATTACTACTGTATTTAATATGTCCCAACTGATCAATACGCCAACGCGAGTCACGCCCTCATCCAGTACCATCATTGATCACTTATACTCTACCGACTCAAAACATGTAATAGAAACCTGTGTACCTGTCATAGGCATAAGCGACCATTTCCCTATTTGCTGTACATGGTCAAAAAAAGGTGTGAAAATTCATAAGCTTGGTCATACTGTCCTCACGTACAGGTCATTTGCTAAGTTTAATGAAGTACTTTTTCTTGAAGACCTGCGTTCTGCACCGTTTAGTGAGATATATAACAAGACCAATCCTGATGACGCTTTAAAAACATGGTATTCTATATTTCGCGAAGTTTTAGATAAACATGCACCTAAAAGGTCAAGAAGAATTAAGTATTCATATCGGCCAGGGTGGATCACTCCTGAAATTATAGAAGCCCAACATTACCGAGATTATCTATGCCGGATCGACCGCCAATCTGAAGAGTACAAAACACAGAAAGCAAAATGTCAGTATATGACTCGACAGTCAAAAAAGCAGTTCTTCGAAAACATTCTTAAGAAAGGCAAGAGTTCCAAGGAAACATGGAAAGCCATTAATCTTTTAACTAATAAATGTGTAAAGACCACATCATGGAACGAAAACGATATTTCGCCAGATGAAATTAATAATCACTTCTGTTCAGTTGCAAGTAAAGTAATAAAAACTGACAAATCCGATGAAAACAATTTACACATTTTGCGCAAGTACTGTGACACCAAAATTAAATACGAGGCACAAGTTATACCTTTTTTGTCAGTCTCCAAAGTATATAATTCTCTAACTCACTTGAAAGAAAGTAGCACAAAGGGAACTGATGAAATAGACAGCAAAATTCTTAGATTATCAGCCCCACATATAGCGGAATCTCTAACGTATATTTACAATCTCTGTATTGAAAAAAGTGTTTATCCCAAAGCTTTCAAGGAAGCTAAAGTGATCCCCCTCTTTAAGGCAGGTGATAAAACAGATCCCTCAAATTTTAGACCGATATCCGTTTTACCAGTATTGTCAAAACTACTGGAAAAACATGTCAATGACCATATTATGATATACTTTACATCAAACAATTTGTTTCATGAAACTCAGTCTGGTTTTAGACCTAAACACTCGTGCCATACGGCATTGACAGAACTGGTGGACTCTTGGTTATCAAAAATCAACTCTTTATGTGGAGCACTGTTTATGGACTTTGCAAAGGCATTTGATGTTATTGATCACGCTCTCCTTTTGCGGAAACTTTCCATTTATAGACTACCACAGCCCACACAGACTTTTATAGCCTCTTTTTTGTCGGGAAGAACACAAAAAGTTACCTTTAACAGTTCGAGCTCTGAAGCAATGCCAATTTTATATGGGGTCCCACAAGGCTCGGTCCTCGGACCTTTATTATTTTCTGTCTACATCAATGACTTACCATTACACATATCCTCTGGACAGTGTGATATGCTAGCTGATGATACTACTATTCATACCTCAGGTGATGATATTACTTCGGTAGTCGACACGCTTCAGAAGTGTGTCGATGATGCTGTAGAATGGACGCATTTAAACCACATGTCTCTCAATCCAGAAAAAACAAAGTATATGCTAATTACTACGCGTCAAAAACGACAAGTCATGTCGGAACCAAAGAAGTGCATTTCTGTTGATAGTCAGCTGATAAACGAGGTTAGTGAACACAAAATTTTGGGTGTAACTATTGACAACAATCTAACATGGGGCCCTCATGTAAGTAACTTATGTAAATCTACAGCAAAAAAAGTTCATCAGTCTGCAAAGATTAAACATTTTCTAAATTTTGATGCGCGCAGAACATTTTTTCAAGCGCATGTGCAGTCTGGAATAGACTATGCATCAACCCTTTGGGATTCTGCAAGTGATGCAGCTTTAAGACCCCTAAAATCTTTGCACAGACGAGGAGTAAAAGTTGTTCTGCTGAAAAACAGCACCCTCTCTAATCATGACTACAAAAAAGCTGAAATTCTTCCACTTTCATCCAGACTAGCGTTTAACAAGGCAAGGTTTATGCATAAAATAGTTCTTGGACATGTACCAGACTATTTAACTAAAAGAATATTATTAACTGAGACTTCATCAAGCCGCACGAAGAAACTAAATGTTCCCCTCCCTAGAATTGACTTGTATAAAACTAGTCTGGCATATTCAGGTCCATTTCTGTGGAATGGTTTACCAGTCTCTCTCAGACAGCCACTTTCTGTTGCCAGTTTTAGAAGACATACTTTTTTGTATATGCTTTCATCGTCGTGTGGCACTTAATGCCTCGATCAGGTACTGCTGTTTGATAAGTACATGAAGATCTACTAGTATAATCATTTCAGTTAAGGTTGTTTTATTTTTTTTAATTTTTTTACGTTGTTCTCTTCATGGATTTTGCACATACATTATGATTATGTGTACAATGTGTACATGTGTGTGTGTGTGTGTGTGTGTGTGTGTGTGTGTGTGTGTGTGTGTGTGTGTGTGTGTGTGCGTGCGTGCGTGTGTGTGTGTCTGTGTATGTGTGTGTGCGTGTGTCTGTGTGTGCGTGTGTGTCTGTATGTGCATGTATGTCTGTGTGTGTCTGTGTGCATGTGACCGTGTGTGTCAAAGTGTGTGTTTTAATGTATACCATTACCAATGACCATGTTGGCATGTAGGGCCTATGCTATGAACATTTTTTTCTTCTCTCTCTTTGTCTGATTTAATAACCATGTTTTTATGTCTTTGCTTTGTTTCTTCTTCTGCTTTAATATTATGCACTACTTAGTTAATTCCCTCTTGGGCGAGGGCTGGATGAAAAAAGATCTTTGCTGTATCTACTCCATTACCCTCGAAAAATAAAGTTGGTTCGTTCGTTCGTTCGTTCGTTCGTTCTCTCTCTCTCTTTCACAGTCGTAGAAACAAAACAGAGTGGGGAATTTAATGCCGGTTTTCATTATTGGAAAAATAGGGGCTTCAGCTGTGCATCTGTTAAAATACCATTATTTTAACATCAGAGAATTAGAGAGGGAAAATAGAGAAAACACCAACTACAGAAACATAGATTAAATCTTCTGAATGGTCCCTTTCACACTGACACAACTCAGTAGCGATTTCAAGCGTTGCAATTGACGTCATCGCTAGATTAGCATTCTAGATAAAGTGTTCGCAAATACGTGTTAAATTGGATTTGGAGAAGCTTACAATGCATACTTTTGTTATGAATGTCTATATCATCTTTTCTACAGCTGTTTTGTCAGAAAAAGCATGTGGATCATACTTAAACCAAGACATGCGCTTTATACTAGCATGAAGGCCTGACAAGAAGGAATGCACACGCAGATTTTGTCCATAAGATCATAGGGTGAATTCGTGCACTGCAAGGCGCAAAAGCTTTCATCTTTCTCTGCTTGCTTTAATTGTTTTAAAGCACAATAGAAGCATAACGCAGTTTGTTTTTCTCTTGGCCTATATGTGATGCCAGGGATAGGAAAGAATGCATCACGTGACAACTCTGCTAATCGCGAAGTGACCTGCCCCTGGCCTCTTTTTACATTTAGTCAAGTTTTGACTAAATGTTTTAACATAGAGGGGGAATCGAGACGAGGGTCGTGGTGTATGTGTGTGTGTGTGTGTTTGTGTGTGTGTGTCTGTCTGTGCGTGTGTGTGTAGAGCGATTCAGACTAAACTACTGGACCGATCTTTATGAAATTTGACATGAGAGTTCCTGGGAATGATATCCCCGGATGTTGTTTTTTTCATTTTTTCGATAAATACCTTTGATGACGTCATATCCGGCTTTTTGTAAAAGTTGAGGCGGCACTGTCACACCCTCATTTTTCAATCAAATTGATTGAAATTTTGGCAAAGCAATCTTCGACAAAGGCCGGACTTTGGTATTGCATTTCAGCTTGGTTGCTTAAAAACTAATGAATGAGTTTGGTCATTAAAAATCGAATACTTGTAATTAAAATTATTTTTTTTATTAAACGATCCAAAAACAATTTCATCTTATTCTTCGTCATTTTCTTATTCCAAAAACATATACATATGTTATATTTGGATTACAAACAAGCTCTGAAAATTTAAAATATGACAATTATTATTAAAATTAATTTTCCGAAATCGATTTAAAAACAATTTCACCTTATTCCTTGTCGGTCCCTGATTTCAAAAACATATAGATATGATATAATTATTTGGATCAAAAACAAACTCAGTAAGCTAAAAAGAATAGACATACAGAAAAATGTGTTATCCTGCTCAGCGCGACCGTTACCGCACTATTCTGCATGGCTTGTCGATTTCACTGCCTTTGCCGCGAGTGGTGGACTGACGAAACTACGAGTATGTGGTCTTGGTGAAAAAAGCAGTGCGTTCAGTTTCATTCTGTGAGTTCGACAGCTTGACTAAATGTTGTTATTTCGCCTTACGCGACTTGTTGTTTTTGTCAGAGTGGTCTGATCTGGGCATAAGAGGGAGTGTATGAATAGGGCGTCTAATGTGTGTAATTGCTATGAGCAACACGATGTCATAAACAAATTGAGAGGACTGTTCGTTTCGCGACTTTAAAGGACGTTTTGAGAGGACTTCAGAGAATCATTATATCAGTGTCTTCTGTATTCATCTGACTTGAGTTTATGATTCGGCTTTGTTGGTTTCTCCTCGCTGGGTTTCCTCTTTGTAACACCTCCCAACTCTTAACACGAACATGCTCCTGCATAACTCATTTATGCATGCCATACCATTGTATGTTATTTTGAGATACTTCCTCGTCTGTTTTTTTTTCTTGGCCCCTTTATGCGTTTGTTTCTCTTCTTTATCCATCGGTCTGTGCTCAAAATGGCGTTATTGCTGTCGTCGTCACGGAAAGGGCGAGACGTTGTCTCTTTTTTTGCCAAGCCAAGCTTTGTGTGCTTGTTTCTACAGTTTGATTGCAAGACATTTAGGCAGCCGTAATCCATGTTCGAGAGAAAAACACATTTACAACTTAAATATATGTTTCCAGATACTCCTCCTGACGCCAGTGAACGCACAGCGGCGGCTGGTAGACACGTGCAAACTGTGCGAGCGACGGCCCGAGTCGTGTCGCCGTATCGCTGGGCTGTACACGGTGACCGTGCTGACCAAGGGGACCTACAACCCCGTGGTGGAGATCCCCCCTCAGGCCTGCAGCATCAACATCACAGAGCTGGCGCCCAGTCAGAACTATCTGGGTGAGTTGAGGGTGGAATGGTGGGGGGGGGGGGGTGAGAGAGAGACAGAGAGAGACAGAGGGAGAGAGGGAGGGAGAGAGAGAGGGAGAGAGAGAGGGAGAGAGATACAGAGTGCGAGAGAAAGAGAGAGAGAGATACAGAGTGCGAGAGAAAGAGAGAGACACACAGACAGTCACTGGGGCAGACAGACAAACAGACAGACCAACAGCATTAAAAATGATGAAAAACGGTTCATCACCTGGAAGTGACGGACTCACTACAGAGTTTATTAAAATGTTTTGGAGTAGATTAAAGAGCATGATTACACACTCGTTTAATGAAGCCTTTCGTAATAATAATTTGTCTTTTACGCAAAAACAAGGAATAATTAAGTTATTACAAAAAAGTACAGAATTACCCAGGGAAGACCTTAATAAGGCCTAAAAAAAAAATAGGTGTGGTTACGGTAACCCGACCTACCCTATTTTTAGGGGCCGACCCTATAACTTTTTATTACATTTGTCAAAAAAACACAAAAAAAACAAGAAAACGAGTGCAGAAAACGCAATGAAAGCGAAAGCGCTCGAGTCGCACACTTATTTCCCTGTCAAGTAGGTTTAATTTGTACACATTAGAAAAAAAAGTAAAAACAAAACAAAGTGATTGCCTACCTTCCTACCCTATTTTATTTGGCTATGTTACCGTAACCACACCTATTTTTTTGGGGGGCCTAATTGGCGTCCAATTACCCTACTTAATACAGATTATAAGATGTTGGCAAAGGTTTTAAATCAGAGATTGAGTTCGGTTATTTGTAAGTTAGTAAATGAAGATCAAGTTGGTTACATAAAAAGAAGGAATATTGGAACCGTGATTCGTACAATAGATGACGTAATAGAGTATTTAAATCGAACGAATAAGTCTGGGTTTATATTGGCCCTTGACTATCGTAAAGCGTTTGATTCCATTTATAAGGAATTTATGATAGAAGCATTTAGATCATATGGTTTTGGTGAAGATTTTCAAAAATGGGTTAAGCTTTTAATGACAGACACTTTTAGTAGTATTAATCACGGAGGGTGGATTTCAGAACCGTTTCCATTGAAGTGTGGTATAAGACAAGGTTGTCCATTTTCACCCCTGGCCTTTATATTGGCGGTGGAAATACTTGCCATTAAAATTAGGAAAAGTGATATAACGGGTGTTGAATTACCCTCAAAGGTGGGCGAGGAGAGTGCCCTAAAAATTAAACAGTTAGCAGACGATACAACAATATTTTTACAGAACAGTGGTGATGTTTTTAAAGTTAAAGATATAATAATAAAGTTTGCAAAGTTTTCAGGACTGACCCTGAGTGTTAATAAAACCAAAAAAATGAAAATTGGACAGAATTGTGGTCAGCAAAAGTTGCCCTTTGAGTGCACAGAGAAGATTAAGATTTTAGGTATATATTTCGTAAATAATGATAGAGCAATAAATGTTGAACAGAATTGGGTATTAAGAGTTCAGAAGATTAAGAAGTTGATTAAGATATGGAGTCGACGAGATTTAAGGATTCACGGTAAAATTGTAATAGTTAAATGTTTTTTTATTTCACAGTTAGTATTTGTGATGCAGACGATTGGATTGCCAGATCGGGTTTTGACAGAGTTAAATAGATTGTTTTATAAGTTTATTTGGCAGAGTTAAATAGATTGTTTTATAAGTTTATTTGGCAGAGAAAGTGTTCGAATAAAAAAGCATTTGAAAAAGTGAAAAGAAAAGTAATGGAGAAAGAAATAAGTGAAGGTGGGTTGAAAATGTTAAATGTGCACAGTATGCAAGAGTCTTTTTATTTACAATGGGTTGGACGTTTGTATGAAAAGAAGGGAGAAAACTGGACGTTTATACCACTATGGTTTCTGGGACATGTTGTTTCAGGGTATGGTTGTTTTGATTTGAATGTTAAACCGAGTAAGGAATTGAATTTGACAATGATTGGAAGCCCATTTTGGCAGAGAGCAGTGTGGACACATTTGAGTTACAAGCTTAGGATGGAACATGACAAGATTGATGTAAACAATTTTTATAAACAGATTTTGTGGAGTAATGATTTGATTCGGTATAAAGGGAAAATGTTGTTTTATTTGTATTGGAAAAATGCTGGGATTGAAAGAGTAAGTAATTTGTTTATAGTGGAAGAAAATAGATTGAAGTCAGCAGCAGAGGTATACATACAAATTGGAAAGAATAATGCAAATATTTTATTGGATTATTGGGCATTAATAAACGCATTACCCAAAGTATGGATTAATTGGATTGAAAATAAACATATTATTGTCCAGATGGATAAGCAATTGTTTGATGGTAGCCTGTATATGATAAAAATAAGTCAAATACGAAAAATGATAGAAAAGAAAAGTGTAGATACTGCTGTAGAAAAACCTTGTGTATATCATTTTTGGTTGAGGAAGTTTGGTGTACAAGTAGATAAGGAAATTTGGACCCTTGCCTATGTTTCCAAAGAAGTGAGGTTAAGAGAATTGCAATGGAAAATTTTACATAACATATATCCAACAAATATTTTATTATGTAAAATGCAAGTCAGGGAGAATAACAGATGTTGTATATGTTGTACGGAAGTTGATTTTGTTGAAAAAAAATTTTTATGAGTGCATACCGGTAAAGTTGTTTTGAACGAAGATAGAAAACTGGATAGAGGAAAAGGCTGGATTAAGGGTTAAGTTTAAGATGCAGGATATAATATTTGGTTATCAAGACACAAGTTGTTGTAAAAAGATGAGAAATTTTGTAAATCACGTAATATTAATTGGGAAAATGTGTGTTAGTATTTTTAGAAAGACAACTTGTCGGGGATCAGTGTTTGTAATTTTTGAGTTTCAAATATTAAGTAGAAAATTTGATTTGTAAATATAAGGAATATTTCCATTTTAAAGAGAAAATGTCCATGTCTCGTGAGTATGTTGGAGTTAAAAAGAAGAAAAAAAACCAATGAAGAAGGATGCTCACCGCCTATTTACAAGAAGAAGAAAAAATAAAAAAAATAAAAAAAATAAAAAAAGGAAAGAAAAAAAGAGAAGAAAACAAGGAAGGGTTGAAGCAGCCTGCAAGCAACTGAGGTCAAAAAAAAAAAAAAAAGACAGACCAACAGACAGACCTACATAATCATTATCAGAGAGCTGAGAGCTGACCCCCAATCAGAATTATCTGGGTGAGTTGCCGGGGCGTGGATCGACTGAGCGGGGGCGGGGGGGGGGGGGGGGGGGGGGGGGGGGGAGGGGCGGGAAGAGAGAGAGAGAGAAAAAGAGAGAGAGAGTGTGTTTGGGTGTGTGTGTCTGTGTCTGTGTGTGTCTGTGTGTGTCCGTGTTTTATGCGATGCGAAATAAGACATAAACCAAGTTTTGACATTGACTGCTTTTCTCACTTTCACTTCTTCTTCACTTTACATGCTGACAAATTTGTGTTTTTCCCATTTACTGCCCTGCTTCGATGTTTTGTTCAGATAGTCTAAACAACAGGGTGAAGAAAACGGAAGCGTAGGAGGGTTCAAACAAAGTGCGAACTTCTGATTTATCCATATGCCAAAACCTCTGCAAAGATATTTTCAGCGTTAATGCCTATATCGACAGCATCAGTTACGATGATTCTGCTTCGTGTGTAATAGAGCATATAAACAAAGAGAAGAAAAACAAGTCGCGTAAGGCGAAATTACTACATTTAGTCAAGCTGTGGAACTCACAGAATGAAACTGAACGCACTGCATTTGTTCACAATGACCGTAGTCCGCCGCTTGTGCAAAACGGAGTGAAACTGACGAGCCTGTTCAGCGCGGTAGTGGTTTCGCTGTGCTGCATAGCACGCTTTTCTGTACCTCTCTTCGTTTTAACTTTCTGAGCGTGTTTTAATCCAAACATATCATATCTATATGTTTTTGGAATCAGGAACCGACAAGGAATAAGATGAAATTGTTTTTAAATCGATTTCCGAAATTTAATTTTGATCATAATTTTTATATTTTTAATTTTCAGAGCTTGTTTTTAATCCGAATATAACATATTCATATGTTTTTGGAATCAGAAAATGACGAAGAAAAAGATGAACGTAAATTTGGATCGTTTTATAAAAGAAACATTCTAATTACAATTTTCAGATTTTTAATGACTAAAGTCATTGATTAATTTTTAAGCCACCAAGCTGAAATGCAATACCGAAGTCCGGCCTTCGTCGAAGATTGCTTTACAAAAATTTCAATCAATTTAATTGAAAAATGAGGGTGTGACAGTGCCGCCTCCACTTTTACAAAAAGCCGGATATGACGTCATCAAAAGTATTTATGGAAAAAAGGAAAAAAAGGTCCGGGGATATCATACCCAGGAACTCTCATGTAAAAATTCATAAAGATCGGTCCAGTAGTTTTGTCTGAATCGCTCTACACACACACACACGCACAGACAGACAGACACACACACACACACACACACACACACACATACACACACACACACACACACACACACACACACACACACATACACCACGACCCTCGTTTCGATTCCCCCTCGATGTTAAAATATTTAGTCAAAACTTGACTAAATATAAAAACTAGAAGAGAGAGAGGGTGCTTGGTTCGAGAATATACATATGCTTTCCTAGTGGATTACTCACAAAAGCAAGATAATGGCGGACGGATACGTTCAGACATAAAGCAGCCAAACGCAAGAAGCAGACGGTGAGATGAGGTTGGAGGGAGAGGGAGAGAGAGGGGGGGGGGGGGGGTAGAGAGAGACATAACGCGGTTGCCTGCTTAAAACCGACAGGGGAAAGAGAGGAATAGGAAATCTACAGAGAGAGAGAGAGAGAGAGAGAGAGAGAGACAGAGAGAGAGAGAGAGAGAGACAGACAGACAGACAGACAGACAGACACAGACAGACAGACATACATACAGACAGAGAGAAACAGACAGACAGAAGAAGAGAGAGAGAGAAAGTAACCTACGTTACTTAAGTTCACCGTGGATCCACCTGATCGCACACACAAAAAGGAAATGAACTTAGGCCAACGACTATGACTATGCCTGCAGTAGCTTCGCATGCGTGAGTCCCAGACCTCACATCTCGACGTCACTCATGTGGAATGATTGCGTCAGCGCGGACCAAATGTACGGTGACTCATGATGGGAACCTTGACTCAGCCTCTCACTGTTTGTAGTCAACTACTCGCATCTGTATTCGACCCTCCGAGCCACCCCTCTCCCCCAACTTCCGCCTACTCCGCACCCCAACTGTGACCCCCCCCCACCCCCCCCCCCCCCCCATGATCCGCACACAGGTAAGCTTCTGTCGGCACTAATGTGCTTTACGGGCAATAGGAAAGCCAAAAGACAGCAAACCGTACACAAAAGCAAACAGGCACACACGTTCACAGAGAATTAAGATAATCAGCTGTTTATACAAACTCCGTAGAGCTTAGAATATCTCAAGTTACAATGCAGGATTCGTTGCGTCTTATCCATCAATAAGTACACCCGTGTGTACATGCATGTTACGCCGGGTTGTGACCATCCGCGCAAGAATAATCATACACCTTCGATACTAGGACTGAGGTGCAACTGGGTCGGAACAAGCCTCAAGGCTTGATTGGTTGAAATCCATAACAAATCTCAAATTCAACCAATCCGAACCCGCGGCCGCGTACCATTCATTTGGGTTGCACCCGGTTTTGCTTCGTGCACCTCAGCGGCTCAGGAGTAAACTTACTTCTGTAACAGAGTCAGTAAACGTCAGCAGTAATTTGATTCGCTTTGTATAAAATGCATTAGTGCAATTTGTTGCCAATTTGTCCGTTAGGGTCTTGTTATTTTAAGAAAGGCGGGAAGTAGCGTTTATACAAAAAAAGGCTTTGCCTTGCAAACTATAGGGCCAGCTGGGAGAGACAGTATCAACTTCTCGGCAAAACGCATGTAGGTTGCCACCGTGTCGGCGTTAATTGCCTCGGCTGAATGGATGATTAGGGTGCACGTAACACGCAGATGTGTGGCACCTTTCAGCCTGTTAGGTCACGGCGCATGCCCAAAAGGATATGACGCCCAGGTGCATGATGGTTTTTGTGCGAACTACTGGGCTATCATTCTTGCCATGGACTTACAAGAACTGGACAGATACAGGTCCATGATTCTTGCTAGTTGTTCACCTTTCCCCGCTTTTCTTGTACTCTCTCTCTCTCTCTCTCTCTCTCTCTCTCTCTCTCTCTCTCTCTCTCTCTCTCTCTCTCTCTCTCTCTCTCTCTCTCTCTCTCTCCAAGCAATGTTTCACCACCTTACCCATCCTCGTGCCAAATCATGGTTTATGTTGCAAACATTGTGCGGTGTTTTGCTTGTTAATCGGCGGAATAAAGCGTGTCTGATGCGTTTTGTTGTCAGCATCGCAAGCATCACATGTGAGTCATACATTCGTGTCAGCGAACAATTGCTACATGCACGTGCTACTGCTGGTGTGAATGGGTAACCTGCTTGTGGGACTTAAAGAAGAAGAAGGAGGAGAAGTCTCGAAGAAGAAGCTGAAACAGATGCAAAAGAGAAGAGGAGACGAGGATGGCCCTTGAAGAAGATGAAGAAGTTTTGACCGAACAGGGGGTCAAGAAACTGACCGAAAAGCCTATATATATTAACTCTAGAAATAACAGTACTCTAATCATCAAGAAATTTGATTGACTATTGCACACTCAGCTCATCATGATAGACGATGTTCGGAAATAACTCTGTGTTGTTAGTATGGGTTGTGAAAGAGTGATTACTCTTGCTTTTATTGAGGCAAACCTTTTACACGTGCTCCCTGTCCACGTGTTTCAGACAAACCCCTTGCTAGTGATTATAGGCTATGATATATCACGTGAGAAAGTTTGCCTTGGTAATTTAAGCAAGAGTATTCACTCTTTCACAACCTAAACGGCAAACCCGACAAAGTTATTTCTGAACATCGTGTGCATCATTTGTTAAAAGTTTGTTTCGGCACTTGTTAGCCTAACCCGTTTCCAAACCTAGTTTGGCTAAGTGTTACAAGGTTATTCCGCCTCGATACGGTTGATCCTGGGAACCTTCGGTTCATTCTGATAATCATCGCTCCACGGCTATCGCCAGTTGTCTCTCTGACCGGACGCGAAAGTCCTACGCGAATCTATCAAAACAAGAATACAGAGTTATCTCCCATATGTTGTTCGCGAGCAGTGTTCGCGAGACGAAAATGATTGCAGATTGGCCGACTTCGACAGTGATCTTCGTTCTGTTCTTCACAGTTATGATAAAGACATCGTTCTAAGGTCAAAACAAGTCGAAATTTTGGGACTGCTGCCGGAAGGAGACCGTAATATATGGTTGCATCACTGTCAAAAAAATCGTCTGCTCCAGCGAGCGCCGAAACCAAACGGTTGATTATCACGTGACACTTATGCCATATTTAGAGTTGTTTGCACAGTAAATACAGCCGCGAAAAATAGCTCGCTTGAAACTGTCTTACATATCAATTCCTGTGTAATTTAAAAATTACACAACACCATGAAAAATCATTATCGACGATCGCGAATCTGCTTACATCCATAACACATTACGAAAAGATCTAAAAGACAAGGAAAACCAAGGCATCCTGTCAGGGATAAAATGAGCCGAACTCATTTTGACCTGAGGTCAGGATGCCTTCGGTTGGAATCAAGTTCGTTTCTCAACCGAAGCCAACGAGTAATCTGGTTGTCTGCAAGAAGAAGCAACTGCTAGCTAGCGAGGGTTAATCGGTACTCCATGCGAACCGGGGTCCAACAAGCAAAAGGAGAGAGAGCCAAGTAGTTGTAGCAGATTATGAAAGCTTTATGAGCGTGATAAAATGCGCTGAGGGCTAACACGATAGGGAGAGTCAGTGTTTAAAAAACCAGCACGTGCGGACCACTGGTTCGGAGAATTCGCTATTGGAAATTTGGCAGCTGTTCTTTAACGGGCACACTCTCTCTCTCTCTCTCTCTCTCTCTCTCTCTCTCTCTCTCTCTCTCTCTCTCTCTCTCTCTCTCTCCCTCTCTCTCTCTCTCTCTCTCTCTCTCCCCCCCCCTCTCTCTCTCTCGCTCTCTCTCTCTCTCTCTCTCTCTCTCTCTCTGCTGTTTGATAAGTACATGAAGATCTACTTGTATAATCATTTCATTTCAGTTAAGTTTTTTTTTTTTTAATGATTATGTGTACAATGTGTACATGTGTGTGTGTGTGTGTGTGTGTGTGTGTGTGTGTGTGTGTGTGTGTGTGTGTGTGTGTGTGTGCGTGCGTGCGTGTGTGTGTGTGTGTGTGTGTGTATGTGTGTGTGCGTGTGTCTGTGTGCGTGTGTGTCTGTATGTGCATGTATGTCTGTGTGTGTCTGTGTGCATGTGACCGTGTGTGTCAAAGTGTGTGTTTTAATGTATACCATTACCAATGACCATGTATGCTATGAACATTTTTTTTTCCTCTTTGTCTGATTTAATAACCATGTTTTTATGTTTTTGCTTTGCTTCTTCTTCTGCTTTAATATTATGCACTGGTTAGTTAATTCCCTCTTGGGCGAGGGCTGGATGAAAAAAGATCTTTGCTGTATCTACTCCATTACCCTCGAAAAATAAAGTTGGTTCGTTCGTTCGTTCGTTCGTTCGTTCTCTCCTCTCTCTCTCTCTCTCTCTCTCTCTCTCTCCTCTCTCTCTCTCTCTCTCTCTCTCTCTCTCTCTGGTGGCGGAGGGTGAATGGGGTAGGGGGGGGGGGGGGGGGTGTTTGAGGCAGAAACCGTGATGAGTTGTATGTTTCGTATTAATCGTATAATAACACATTCTTTGCAAAGTATTACAGCTTGCTCCGTATTCATTGCACCTTGACCACAATCCCTTACATCTCTACCCACCCAGCAGTGAGGGCTGGGCGTACACTGACTACCGGGTACTCTGCTATCTCTTTTACCTTCACACACCTTCCATCATCAGATCATATAGATGACATACTGTCAACATTAATGACTATACGATACCTAGCCGGAATTTCTTCCAGGTGGCAGTTGGTTTCTAGCTTTTGGTGTGAACCAATTAACAGCTGGGGGCGGACGTAAGTTTATCGTAAAATTTCTAACGTTACTGGCGCCCGGTGATTTTTGTTTTAATCAAAGGTGTGCAGTTCATAGCCTAAGTGCAAATTTATCGCAGCGCAGTTCTGTCCTCTTGAAGTAGGCAATCTAGGGTTTGTTTTGGGGGAGGATGAAAAATGAAACGCTGTTGTTGAAATGTGAATGGAGCCTTGTGATATATTGTTTATTGCAGGTTGAAACATGAAAATACACAAGAAAAGCGAAATAAGAAAGAAAATAAGATTGAGGGACAAACATTTACAAAAACCACAACGATCTTTAAATGAATTAAATAGGAAACAAGTAATGTTTATGAAGCAGAGACGGAAGAGAACTACGAAAAACTGGTTGAAAAAAACCCACAGGGAAAGTGGATGGTGTTGTATGTATATTCCTCTCTGAGAGTAAGTAAAGTCGTAAGAATCGTAAATTCGTATTTCTACACACGAGCAGTAGCAGCATCTTGAATCCATGGATATTTTGTATATGCATGGACGGGCGCGGTGGCGTGGTGGTAAGACGTCGGCCTCCTAATCGGGAGGTCGTGAGTTCGAATCCCGGTCGCTGCCGCCTGGTGGGTTAAGAGTGGAGATTTTTCCGATATCCCAGGTCAACTTATGTGCAGACCCCAGGTCAACTTATGTGCAGACCTGCTAGTGATTTAACCCCCTTCGTGTGTACACGCAAGCATAAGACCAAGTGCGCACGGAAAAGATCCTGTAATTCATGTCAGAGTTCGGTGGGTTATAGAAACACGAAAATACCCAGCATGCCTCCCCCGAAATCGGCGTATGCTGCCTGAATGGCGGGGTAAAAAACGGTCATACACGTAAAAATCCACTCGTGCTAAAAACATGAGTGAACGTGGGCCATGAACAAAGAAGAAGAAGAAGAAGAAGAAGTATATGCATGCAAGGCTGGATCTGAGGAGGGGAGATCATGGGTTCTCGTACCCAACCTCCCGGCAAATGTACCTTCTTTTGGCCAAGAAGAGACCCAAACCACCCCTTTTAAATGCTACATTTTTAAAAGCATCAGGAGGGGGGGGGGCAAGGTCCCCCTGCCACCCCCCCACCCCCTTGCCACCCGCATGCCCGGTTCCTGTACCCCTGCCTCATTTGGGAAGCCTCCAAAATTCATACATTTGGTCCGGTAGGTAAAGGAAACAGAAAAAGATGGCTACAAAAAAGGCCTTTGTAAAATGGCTATTTACAATATTATTTGTCATTTATCATGCCAGTTTCGAAATCGAAGAATGCATTGGAAAATTAAAGTGTTACGTATCACATGTGGTTATGCACGTATTGCGCACATTACGAGGGTCACGCAAAACGTATCAAGAGGGCATTTGGAAATCTAACAATTTCTGGATTTAGCTGTAATGCATCATATACCTTTAAAAAGCGAAAAAACAAAAATCTAATTTTGCATCTTTAAATTCCTCCAGAAATTCCTCCTGAAGAGAAGAGAGAAAAAGATAAATAGGAACATAAGTTTCAATAACACGAAGAGATACAATTCACGGGGACAAGAAGCCCGTAGTGGCTGGGCAAGTGTGAACAATCGTTTAAATCATACTTGATTTGTGACATTTACCGGTTGGTGAGCAATTCAGAAATGTCAAGAGAAAGGGCGTGATACCGCTGCTGCTGTTTGTGTAAATAAGACTGTCAGAAATAACAATGTTGTGGTGGATCCATTTGCACGATGTTTTTTTAATTCTTTATATATGAATGTGTATTCTGCAGCAACGTCTGACGTGACTGCATGTATCAAGCTTGTGTGATTACTGAAGGGGTGTGGGTCCACTGGATGATAGGCCTAAATGTGTATGTAATTCGCAAGCGCTGAAGGGGTTGGAGGGTGTCATTTTCATCAATGTCTATAATAATTGTTTGTCAGTTTCAGCTAAAATTGTGTGTGTGTGTGTGTGTGTGTGTGTGTGTCAATTTGTCTAATCCTTCACCCTCTTTCTCTCTCTCTCTCTCTCTCTCTCTCTCTCTCTCTCTCTCTCTCTCTCTCTCTCTCTCTCTCTCTCTCTCTCTCTTCTGTGTGTGTGTGTGTGTGTGTGTGTGTGTGTGTGTGTGTGTGTGTGTGTGTGTGTGTGTGTGTGTGTGTCAATTTGTCTAATCCTTCACCCTCTTTCTCTCTCTCTCTCTCTCTCTCTCTCTCTCTCTCTCTCTCTCTCTCTCTCTCTCTCTCTCTCAGTCTCTCTCTGGGGTGTTGCAGGTAGCTTTGTTTCCTCCTTGGGGATGAAGCTACCAGGGGAAGGGATTGTGTTGGAGGTGCGGGTAGAGGGGTAGCCCTCCCGGTGCCCCCCCTTGGACCTCCCTAGTCTAGGACCCTGGGTCTTCGCGAGGTGGCCATTGTGGCGTAATCCCTCCGGACTAGCATAACGTTTCCCTATCCCAAGACCGACCGTGCATGGTCCATGACCACATCCTCTACGAGGTGACCCTATCAACTAGGCAGCGAAAGCCCCTAGGCGAAACACGGCGGATCTAGAGGAGAGAACCTCGACAAAAAATTTGAGCTGCCATGAAGACGGAGCATGTTGGCTGAGGACAGCGGGCAGACCTTCTGTGCCGACACCCATCTACAGGAGAAAACCAGGCATGCACGCATCAAACCCAACATGGCCATACAAACGGATGTTCGACGGTATGGTGCTCGTCCCGCGGATCGCCAGGCGGAGACAGCGCCGGGTCCCCAGCCTCAAAGGGGCCCAGCCTCAGCTACTGGTGAAGCGACTCAGAGTGACAACAGAAGGCAGCAACCCCAAGCATCAGTCAGTCAACCCAGTCAGCCGGATAAGTCAGCTGATCCGCTTGTCTTTGCACAGTGGAACGCTGAGGGACTTCGCAAGAAGAAACCCGAGCTACAGGATTTTCTCAGACGGGAGCAAGTCGACATCATCTGTATCCAGGAGACACACCTGACAGATGCTCACCGATTCTCCATGAGAGGATACGAGCTATTCCGACACGACAGAAGCAACCGTTCCAAGGGAGGCATTCTCACTCTCGTCCGGAACAACATACCTGCGATAGAGGTTGGAAGATCTACAGGAGAAAATGAATTTCTTGCAGTAAAGGCGGTCCTCCAAGGGAGAGAATTCACAATCATCAACTTTTACTGTCCACCTGATAAAAACCTGGAACTACACACTCTGCATCTGCCTCAATCCAACCTACTGATACTTGGTGACTTTAACGGCCACTCCCCAAGCTGGGGATATCAAGACCTCAACTGCAGGGGAGAACAGATTGAAGACTGGATGATTGATGAAAATCTCATCCTCATCAACAAGCCGGACGACAAGCCCACCTGTCTGTCCCGAGCTTGGAAGACGACAAGTACCCCAGACCTCGCCATAGCCACTGAAGACATCCATAAGATCTGTGACAGGAGTGTTGCAGACCAGCTAGGAGGGAGTGACCATCTACCCATCCTGCTGAAGCTCTCCCTGCAAGAACAGGCCTCTCCCATGAGGAAAAAGCCTAGCTGGAACTACAAGAAGGCGAACTGGGCGAAATTTGAAAGGCTGACTGACATACTCTGCCAAGAAACCACCATCGACTCTACGCAGGACATTAACATCAACGTCAAGCGGATTTCTGACTGCATACTCCAGGCAGCACGGCAGAGTATACCGAGAGGAAGAAGAAAAGACTACAAACCATACTGGAGCAAAGATCTGCAAGATCTCCATGACAAGCTAAAATCAGCCAGAGAGCTACTCGAAAAGGACCCCACCCCAGAAAACACAACGGCCTACAACAAATCGAGAGCTGAATTTGATGAAGGAAAGACGAAGGAAATCCGCAAGTCTTGGCATGAGAAAACCAGCTCTCTGAACATGGAGAGAGACACAGGGAAGCTCTGGAAGCTCATAAAGACCCTAAATGACGACCACCAGTGTACACCAAGAGCAACACTCCTGAAAGAAGATGGAAAGATCTACACTGGGAAAAGAGCTGCTACCCTGCTTGCGGAAAACTTTAGAGAAGATAGTCTATTGGAAGTACCAAGAGAAAAAACAGCGGAGGTGCGAATGAGGATGAAGGAGGAGCTAAGGAAGCAGCAGCAAACATCAGCCTGCATGACTGATGACTTCACAATACATGAACTGAACAGCTCCACTAGACAGCTCAAGAACAAGAAAGCTCCAGGCAAGGACGGTATCACCAACGAGATGATCCGACACCTTGGCAGCCACACCAAACAGAAGCTTCTGGGCATCTACAACCAGTCCTGGAACTCTGGGGTCTTCCCTTTCAGCTGGAAGGAGGCCATCCTCACCCCAGTCCTGAAGAAAGGGAAAGACAGGCACAACAAGACCAGCTATCGCCCCATAAGCCTCCTCAGCTGCCTCAGCAAACTGATGGAACGCATGGTCAACCGCCGCCTGCAGCATCACCTGGAAAAGAACGGGCTGATCAACCCCACCCAGTCTGGCTTTAGAAAAAACAGAAGCACGGAGGACCAGATTACACTGCTCACCCAAGACATTGAGAACGGCTTTCAACAGAAAATGAAGACGCTGGCCGTCTTTGTGGATCTCACGCGAGCGTTCGACAAGGTCTGGAAGGAAGGTCTGCTCCTGAAGCTCCTCCAGAAACGCGTGTGCGGAAAGATGATTGCATGGATCCACAGCTACCTGTTCCAGAGATCAGCCCGAGTCAAACTGGAAGGACAGACAAGCATGCTGGTGAAGATCAGAGAGGGCGTTCCACAGGGCAGCTGTATCGCGCCGACGCTCTTCGTTGTCTTCATCGATGACATTGCTGACCACCTGTCCATGCACATCTCAAGGGCACTCCATGCAGACGACCTGGCTGTATGGACCAGAGCAGAACACATCACCACAGCAGCGTGCAGAATGCAGGAAGCAATGAACCACCTCTCAGACTGGGCCAAAGAGTGGATGGTCACGATCAACAGGACAAAAACCGAGGCCACATGCTGCTCACTCTCCCCCAAGAAAGAGGAGTTCACCCTGCGACTCGATGGCCAGAACATCCCTCAGCAAGAGACCCCAACCTATCTCGGGGTGAAACTGGACAGAAGGCTAACGTGGGCCCCGCACATCTCCGTCATGCACAGCAAAGCCACCAAGAAAATGGCTGTGATGAAGAAACTGTCTGGAACAAAGTGGGGCGCCAACATGAAGATCCTGACTCAAGTTTACACAGGATCTGTCAGACCCCACATGGAATATGCCTCAAACGCCTGGTCAACTGCAGCCAAAACCAACACAGACAACCTGGCCAAGGTCCAAAATGCTGGCCTGCGACTCATCACAGGAGGCATGAAGACTACCCCCATCTCGGCACTGGAGAAGACGGCAGGCCTGACCTCCCTGGAAGAGAGACGGGATGAAAAACTCCTGAGGCAGAGTGAGAAGATGAAGAGGCTCCCGTCCCATCCACTGCACTCTACACTCCAAGCCCCAACCAAAAACCGAATCAAGCGACAGAGCCCAAACCACCTGATCAAGGCACTTCAGCACAAGCACAAAGGCTCTCTACCCCCATCAACTGGCCAACCACTGGAAATGCTCCAAGACTATGAGGAATGGTCACTGGATGTCCCCCCCATCATCCTTGACGTCCCTGGGATTGGAGCAAAGCAAGAGCAACCAGAAGCAGTGCTCAAGTCCCTGACCCTGGAAACACTAGACAGGGACTACCCCACCACCACCTGGACCCAAGTCTTTACAGACGGCTCAGCCGAGCATGCTGTGAGGAATGGGGGAGGCGGTGTCTACATCAAGTTCCCTGACGGCAGCTCGCTCCGCAAGTCTGTCGCCACTGGCCTAGTCTCCACAAACTACCGAGCTGAAGCACACGCCTTGCACCTCGCAGCACAGACCTTGAACCAGGAAGAGGCATTACCTGGCCAGACAGTCTTCCTCACAGACTGCCGATCTCTCCTGCAGAGCCTTCAGACCAGAGAGAGAGAACAGATCCTGCAAGACATAAAGCAGGAACTGCACTACCTCAGCAGCAAAACCACTGTCGTCCTACAGTGGATTCCCTCCCATTGCGGAATCAGTGGCAACGAGGAAGCGGACAGACTCTCCAAGGAGGGAAGTAAGCTGGAACAGTCAGTACACCCCTCATCCTACGGAGAAAAAAAGACCCTCCTACGAAGTCACTTCAGAGCCGCCTGGAGAGAACGTCTGCTCCTGGGGGCCGAGGAAGACGATATCCATCAGCTGGATCGAAAACAGCAAGTCACCATATTCAGGCTCAGAACTGGACACTGTCGGCTCCTCTCCCACCTCTATCGCCTGAAGATTTCACACACGGATCAATGCCCGTGTGACACAGGCCCCCAGACACCAGAGCACGTACTGCAGGCCTGTCCAACCTTCGACACCCTGAGGCGCCAAACGTGGCCGAGTGAAGTGGAGCTCCGCGAAAAGCTGTGGGGGACAGCGGCATCACTGCGGCTGACTGCGGGATTTGCACTCAACACTGGACTGGACATCTAGATGTGTGGCCGGGAACGTAGAAGAAGAAGAAGAAGAAGAAGTCTCTCTCTCTCTCTCAGTCTCTCTCTCTCTCCCCCCCTCTCTTTCTCTCTCTCTTTCTCTCTGTCTCTCTGTCTGTCTCTCTGTCTCTGTCTCTGTCTCTGTCTCTGTCTCTCTCTCTCTCTCTCTCTCTCTCCGTAGACTGTGTCAAGGGTTCTGGAGCCTATTGCAAGGGTATATACCAACATTCCACGTTAACAAGTAGAGCAACGGAGTCATAATGCAGCGACAGACAACCGAGTCAAAATGTCATAATTCAAGCTGTTGACATCTTCTCGTATGGCAGTCCTTATACCCACACAAATTGTCCAATACCCTTACGTGCAAAGTATGTCAATGAAGTACAAACCTTTAGCATGTAAATGTGCCGGTTATGAAGTCTCCATGTGATTCGATACGTGACCATTAAAGGTACACTATCCACTAAGTAATTGTCTCAAATTGCACCAAGAGGTAAACAATTCGGGTCAGGCTTTGGAATGTAGGTACCACACGCCATGACTAACTGAAAATTGGTGCTTGGACATTCAGGTATTCAAATTTTAACGGGTGTGTTTGGTTCATATTTGCTGGTTGTAAATTATCAGTTACCTCAGTCTTTGTTTTCCTTTTGTTTACTTTCTTTTGTCCCAGACAGCAGTATAACTCTCTCGCATCTGCAACATTACAGATTTAAGTACCCACTACATTCGCATGAGGTTTGTCTGCTAGCGTTGCAGAGAACTGCTAGTACTGACCAAAACAATAGTCGACGAACAGACTCTGACGCATAAGAGTTTGCATAACGCAACCATTTCCCTAATTACATTGATTAAATCAATTAGCGTAGTTATGGAGCATTTTCGAATTTAGCATTGTATCCAAATTACAACACAGCTGTTCCTTGCGCTTCTTAAGGTTTAATTCGCCAGGAAAGTCCCCCAAAATACGCCTTAGATACTTTAACAATATACCTTTAACGACGGCCATATTTCTCCTGTACTTTTGAGCGACTCCAGACACAGTAGAAAAGAATCTTTCCGACTGTCTGCGGTAACTGTTATCAGCCCTCACACCACCTGGGATAACGTGACAGCCACAGCCGCCTTGAAAGATATTAATTAATTTGAAATGGACATTAATGGGTCTGTCTGTCGAGATGATTCTCCTACTACAAAAGAGTGGTGTGAGCTGGAGTTGAATGCAGTCACATTCCCGGTCATAAATGTTGAAACAAGACTGAAGTGTCAGATAAGGAGACGAGGAGAAAAGAAAAGGAGTGCGGTAACAGTCAAAAATAACAAAAGAACAAGTTAAAATTTAAAGCTGCACTGAACATAGTCTGCACGGAGCCGGCATAGACCGGAAATGACGTTTACTGTCATTACATTGACACCCGCCAGTCGTTTCAAATTTTTTTTTACTGAAAAGTAGATACTGTGCAGAATTTCCAGGTATACTGCGATAAAATTTGTTCTATTATATTCATGTATTTAGCGTGTTGTAAATAACTAGTTTAATGTTGCTGGTTTTCGTTGTCGTTTTCTTGTGTAGTCCAGTTTTTGGTTTTGAATATTCCGTTGGAATGGAAACTGTTCTCATGGACATTACTTAAAGTAGAATAGGCCTTGGCCTTCTACGGAAAGAAAACTGAAGAAGGAAGATGACGACGATCTAATACGAATAAAAAACGGGGCCTTCGTTTGTTTTGTTTGATAACAAGTAAACGCTTTTCGGAAGGTGACAAAATGAAATCAGCTGTTACAGCAGCGTTAGATAACCCACGTGACATTCCTCGCGTGGCTGGCACGCTTCCACACTGACTAGTCGCCTGGTCATCTGGATAAACAACATCTCGCACGTTTCGCGTCTGCTGATGCGGATGTGCCGGATAATTGTTTGAGAAAAAAGAAAAACGCGAGTATGGGAGGGGGGAAATGAGAGAGGCCAGATGAACCGGAGTCCTCAGCCCCACCTTGTTCCTAGTCTTCATCAACGACATCGTCAAGGACCTCCCTCGAAATGTCCATGGAGCTATCTACGCGGACGATCTTGCACTCTGGTGCTCGGAAGAGCACATCACAACAACAAACTACAGGATGCAAGAGGCGCTGGAAGTGCTTGAGGACTGGACAAAGAAGTGGCTCGTCAACATCAACACCAGGAAGACCACTTACACGATCTTTAGTCTGTCCCCGAAAGAACTGAAGGCCAACCTCAAGCTCTGCGGACAGACGCTGCAGGCTGACAACACCCCCACGTACTTGGGCGTGACCTTTGACAGGCGACTCACCTGGAAACAGCAGACAGAGAAAGTGAAAGCCAGAGCCAAGCTAAGGTTAGCACTAATGAAAAAGCTAACTGGCACAATTTTAACGTGGGGCGCAGATGCAGCAATCCTCAAGAAGATGTACGTGGGCAGCGTCAGACCAGTACTTGAGTACGGAGTGACGGCATGGGGCACAGCAGCCAAGTCAAATTTTGACAGAGTCAGCAAGGTGCAGAACCAGGCGGCCAGAATCATCACTGGCGCCATGTGGTCAACCCCTATCCAAGAGCTGGAAAACATCATGGGCCTTGAGCCCATGGAAGACAGAAGGGACACCAAACTCCTCACCCAGGCAGCTAAATTCAAACGACTGCCAACTCACCCCATGAAAGACAGACTGTGCCAACCAACAAAAGGAAGACTGAAGAGAGGAAGCTTCATCCACCAGACGAGGGTGTTGGAAAGGAGACACCAAGATATCCTGGACCAGCAACCCAAAGATATCCCCCAATACCTTGAAAACCCAAGCTGGAGTGATGAAGGAAGACCCCAGATACGCTGCAGTATTCCTGGCGTTGGCAAGAAAGACTCCCAGAGCTGTGCTGAACTGAAGTCTCTCACCATTGAACACATCCACAACTCCTACCCTCAACGCCAATGGACTCATGTATACACTGACGGATCTGCCGACCAGGCTGTCAGAAGTGGTGGTGCCGGAATCTACATAAAGTACCCAGGAGGTCGAGAAGAAGAACACATCTCCCTCGCTACCGGCCTCTACTCCACCAACTTCAAGGCTGAAGCAGTAGCGCTCCAGACAGGTGCAGCCCACATTGAGCACAGTCCACTCTCCTCCAACAACGTTGTGTTCTTCAGCGACGCAAAGTCAGTCCTGCAGGCCTTAGACACTGCCAGAGACAAAGAACTGAATGACCTGTCATCCGCCTTGACCTCCCTGTGCAGAGCCCACACAGTCGTGCTGCAATGGGTCCCCTCTCACTGCAACATGCTAGGCAACGAAGCCGCAGATACTCTGGCAAAGGAGGGCACTAGCACTACGAAGGACCAGAATGACAGATCAACCACCTTCAAAGAAGCCAAGACCATCATCAAGGCCAAGCAACACAAAAAGTGGTTGCAGCAGCACCCACACTACAACAAAAACGACGCCTTTCACCTGCTCACAAGGTCTGAGCAGGTCCTCATATTCAGGCTGCGGACAGGCCACAACCGAATGAACCACCACCTTTTCACCAAGTTCAGAATTGGCCAGTCAGAACAGTGCCCTTGTCAAACACGCAGCACGACAACGGAACACCTGCTGCAGACTTGCCCACTACACGATGGCCTCAGGAGCCAGATCTGGGCGGAGGCGACCACGGTGCAAGGGAAGCTCTATGGCAGTCTGGACGACCTACAGCGCACGGCAACATTTGCGCGGAGAACCGGCGTTTCCATCTGAGTGATCGACAAGAAGAAGAAGAAGAAGAAGATATGTTTGGATTAAAAACACGCTCAGAAAGTTAAAACGAAGAGAGGTACAAAAAAGCGTGCTATGCAACACAGCGCAACCACTACCGCGCTAAACAGACTCGTTAATTTCACTGCCTTTTGCACGAGCGGCGGACTACGGTCATTGTGAAAAAATGCAGTGCGTTCAGTTTCATTCTGTGAGTTCCACAGCTTGACTAAATGTAGTAATTTCGCCTTACGCGACTTGTTTTTTTCTTCTGACGCACAGGGATTTACTTCGAAGATTTCGGTCAAAAACAGGAGGAATGAGAAACGCAACGTGCTGATGAACTGGCCATGAGCATGGCAAATACATGCATAACAATGTATATGCAAAATTAGGCAGAAACCTTAACAAGTTTTCTAGGCCCGTAAAAAAAAACCCAGTGCACGCTTCACCGCAAACGACCAAAACACCGTCTCAAACGTTTGCAGGGATTAATCGTTCCTTGACCCCAGCATCTGGTTATGTAAAAGCAGAGGGTCAACAGTACAAAACAACCGCATGTGGACTAGCTATACAGCATACCTACAGACTGGAGATGAATGCAGTGATACCAGGACAGTGAGTCACACCAGCGGTGAGCAAGCGAGTCGATCGCCATCACGCCTGGCTTCTCGGACAACACAGAATGGGGATGACCATTGCCTATCGGCTTAATTACGGGTGCTGGGCTCCCTTTGCTGGCGTGTGTCCTCCCAACCCGATTTTCCTGTCCGGTGTGACGTTTTCATCTTTCGCCGTGTTGATATTTCGCTTCTCGGCCTCGTTGATCTAGTATAAACTCTAAACTGAACAAAAAAACACCCTTCGATAGTACTGATGAGCGACCTTGTGTACCTTACATTCATGGGGCCAAATTTGTGCAACCAATTTGTTTTATTTAACTTAGAAATTTGATTTATCCAAAAATGTTTTCCTTCTTACTCAAGGGACGTAACCACTCAGTACACGTTTTCGAAGAATTCGATTTTGGGGGTGAAATCTATTAAATTTTACCACCAATTTTCTTCACATGCAAGAAACTGACATGCTTTTCGTCCATAAATAATGTCACTTCTTAATTTTACCAGGAAACAACATTTCAGTCTTGAGTATAATGTCAAGGGGGAAATATGTACACAGGCGAAAGATGAAATCGTGACACCGGTCCAGTTTCCACGCGCAGCCGCCTCGGGCGAATGGGGAGCGAGGGGTATAGTCATTGTACATCCTTTCCACGGACATGGTCAGTGAGAGCGGCATTAAGGCGATGTGTGGCACTAAAATTAAACTTGGAGAATACATGGGATAACCTAGTTTTCTTGGTAGTTATTGAAGTGACTTATAACAATGAATGAAAAATGTGTAAATATGAATGGACACAGATCGCCGTTGCAATGGGAACAGCCACCATATTGATTTCTAGAAAACGGTTTTACAGCGACATCAGAAATGCATGATATTTGGCACAAAGATACACATGACTTTTATTTACAATCATATAGAACGATATTTTTTACTAAAGACTACAGTTGAATTTATAATAATTTTTGTAATAAGGATTAATGAATTTCTAACCGCATATTCATTAATCCTTATTTCAAAAGTTAATAAAAATTCAACTATAATCTTAAAAAAGAAATTTGTTTTATATGATTGTAGATAAAAGTCATGTGTATCTTTGTGCCAAATATTAAGCATTTTTGATGTATGATGTTGCTGTAAAACCGTTTCCTAGAAATCCAATATGGCGCTGTTTAAGCCAGTTTCCATAGCAACGGCAGTCTATGTCCTGTAGTATTCACATATTATCCTACATACGTGAGAGAGACACCCGTGAGATAATAATCGTTCAAATCACACGTGTGTATATCATGTAAATGAGGTCATGTCAAGCAAGTCTGGCAGGGACCTGTTTTTTCCACTGCTTATGATGCCAAAGTCACCGAGACAAACGTCATTATAGAAACAAAAATTGCGCTCGCTAATTACCCTCGATGAATCTTTAGAACTAACACGTCACGCCACACTTTCAGAGTGATGTTTCTTTGCTTTGACGTAATAGATTGCACGAGGCTTTAGAAGAGATCGTGGTTCCAAAACAAGCGTCTTCAATTTAGTTGCCTCGACTGCAGGACATTTTCAGTAAAATACACGTAAGTACAGTATGTAGGATAAACAGAATACTACATGACTTGCTGTTTCGTACCAGATTTACACTCGTTGCTTTTTCAAATAGTGAACAGCTCGCTTTCGCTCGCAGTTCAATATTTAAAAAAACAACTCGTGTAAATCTGGTACGACACAGCAAGCCATGTAGTATTCTCTATTTTTTCATTTCTTTTCATAAATCCCTTCAATGACTACCCAGAAAACTAAGTTATTCCATGTATTCTCCAAGTTTGATTTTGGTGATTTTAGTGCCTCACATCGCCTTGACAGTCACAGGACGGTCAAATGCCTGGTTACTTACAGACACTGCTCACCTTCCTGCCTGCTGCTGCTTATTTTGACGTGTTCAGCTTGTAACCCACCCTACAATTACCCTGCCGCCTTCCTCATGTGGGGTACTCGAAATACCATTACTTTTGTCTTGCACCCGTTCATTTCGGGGTTGATGGTCTGAGATCTTTTGTGGTCTACGAATAGGTCAAGAATTTTAAAGATAGGGCGAAAAAAGGCTAGCAAGAAGAGCAATGCTGCTGTGGCATTCCTGAGAAAATTCTCAGTAAGAGTGTTTCTGTATGTCTTTCTTATGAGGAAGTCGTTTTGGGATGTTGTAGCGTGTTTGTAGACTTATTCGGAGCTTCGATTTTTGTGGAATCTGCGAGTGAAGTCTGTCATTTTGTGTAAGATTACATTGCCAGGATAAAATTGCTGTTGTTACAGGATTCTTGAAAAATGAGTGTGCTTTTGTTCGTGTGTGTTCTTTTTGAAGGAGGGTCCGGGAAAGAGGGGCGTTCAAATTAAGTGTCTATGGCACTGCTAAGAAACTCTAAAGAACTCTCTCTGTCTCTGTCTCTCTCGGCCTGTCTCTTTGTCTGTCTGTCTGTCTCTCTGTCTCTCTCTGTCTCTCTCTCTCTCTCTCTCTCTCTCTCGGCCTGTCTTTTTGTCTGTCTGTCTGTCTGTCTCTCTCTCTCTCTCTCTCTTTCTCTCTTTCTCTCTCTCTCTCTGTCCCTGTCTCTCTCGGCCTGTCTCTTTGTCTGTCTGTCTGTCTGTCTATCTCTCTCTCTCTCTGTCCCTGTCTCTCAGTCTCGGCCTGTCTCTTTGTCTGTCTGTCTGTCCGTCTGTCTGTCTCTCTCTCTCTCTCTCTCTCTCTCCCTGTCTCTCTCTCTCTCTCTCTCTCTCTCCCTGTCTCTCTCGGCCTGTCTCTTTGTCTGTCTGTCTGTCTGTCTGTCTGTCTGTCTCTGTCTCTCTGTGTCTGTCTCTGTCTCTCTCTTTGTATTGCTTGGAGATTTTAATATTAATCTGAATAAGCCTCAAACAGTATGGAATTCAACAACAACTTTATTAGGTCTTCATCAACTGGTTCTGAACCCAACAAGAATAACAGACACAACTGCAACTCTTATTGATCACATATATACTGATAATAAGAAGATTGTTTCTAATGTGTATGTGTCCAATTCCAGTATTAGCGATCATATGCCTATTTTTTGTTCGGTCTCTATGCGCTTGCCTAAATCAGGACCAAAAGGCCAC